>NC_016089.4:1370551-1375955 GCF_000004515.6 Glycine max | reverse complement strand
TCTCTCTCTCTCTCACTCTCACTCTCTCTTTGTGTATCCACTTTATACTCTCCACCACTCTGTTGCTTCACACCTTCCCATGCCTCACCTCCGAACCTGTCTATCTTACAAACCTCCCCGATCCTATGTTTTAAACATGAATAAATAGATATTAATGTTTTGTTTTGTTTCCTAACTCCAACCAGGATGTTTTCTTTCACTTCGTTTCAAGGCGCGTGCACTTCAACCTAGGAAATGGGAATTTTTGTGATACTTAGTTTTTTTTTAATACTATTTTTTTTATTTTTTATATCATATTTAATATAATTACTTATTTAAGACTCAAATTTAAAATATTTAACTAGTAATCATATTTTAACCTCTTTTTTATTGGATTTTCTTATAAAACCTTTCCGTTAAACAATCTTTACTCCTAAAAATGAATTGGATTGTACTATTTTTACCTAACTCAAACTCATACATCATTGTTTCTTATAAAAAAAAAATACACGTGATTTAGATAAAAAAAGAAAAAATATTTGAGGATATGTTTGATGTAGAAAAGAAAGAAAAATGAAACATGAAAATTAGCAAGTGAAATAGTTTTTTTTATTGTATAGTAAAAAAGAATAAAATATAATACATATCTTTGTAAAATGATATAAATGTCCTAAATAAAATAAAATAAATATCAAAATAAATAAATAAAATTTTTATATTTTAATTAACAAAAGGTTTTATTCTCCTTTTATATTTAGTGTTTTGAAAACATAAAAATATTCAATACTTACCATGTAATTAAAACAAATACGAGAATTAATTGGAAAATGTTATAAAAAAGATTTAGAATTATTCATTTATATAAATAAGTTGTTGGTCTGAATTAAATTAAGTTTAATCTCTCTATATAAGGTTTTGAATTTGAATATTAAAGATGCTTATTTCATGAGTTAATTCCAATTTTTTTTTCAATAATATGACATGAAAATGTTATTCCCAACTACTTTAGAAAATGCATGATATATCTTACAATAATTATTTTACTATCTCATAATATAACAAACATCCTACTATATATAATTATCAACAAATTTAATGAATATTTCAACAAATAATATGATTATAAAAAGAATCATTCATTTATTATTTGTAACGTGGAAAAACTAGCGAAAGAAACACCATGCAGTGGATCTCTCAGAAGGAAACTGAATAATAGTTATTTAACACAAACTTTTATTGTTATAAATCACAATGATTTTGTTTGATTCACTTTTGTTTTTCTTTTCCAAAATACAATACGAAATTAATTGGCCCAGTCAGCATGTCATATATGGAACTAATGTATTTATAAGCCACTTACGCAGCTAGTTTTTGTCTTCATAGGGAGATGCAACATTATGTACTGTTGCAGCTACTGTCTCTGTAACTTGTTTTTTCAGCCCTTCTTGTGCTATTAATGAAACTTTAATTTTCCGGAAAAAAAAATGAATGGCTTGCCAGTTTTTTATTCCCCTTGAATTATCTTTTAGAATTTTCCTATTAATTATCATGTAATTAATTTTAATATTTTATTTTATCAAAATGGATTAATATTATAATCTATTTGATGATACTTAAGTCCATCAAATAATGTGATTAATCATAATACACTTCAGACACCTAATTCTAATCGGTGTGAAAAATAGTGTGAACCTAATCACTATATCTATGATAGGAGATATCTATAATTAATAAATAGAGAAAAATTAGGTTCTTTTTCCCGTCACATACATCATTAGTTGTTATTTAAGATTTGTCTCATTAAAAACTTTAGAATTTAAGTGTGTGTGATTAAACAGATAAAGATTTATCTTTTAGATTTTAGATTATCATTGCCTATACAACAATCTTTTTATCATGTCTTCAAGTGTTGTAAATTTTATATAAACTGGTTGATAAATTATTTGTCTTATATTATCTTCATTTTTTTCCGAGTTTCTAGTTTAAGGGCATAGTAGTATTTATAAAACAAGTTTATGAGTGTGGCACACAAAACTAATGCGCTTAGATAGACCCTGTTCCTAATACTCGTAGGTTATATTGGTTGTTGCCATAACCTCTTTTTCTTAATATTTCTTCTTATTAAACAAATTTAAGTGTATAGTTGTCACTTAATGCCACGACCATTGAGTCGACCCTCCTTAATATTCTTTATAATCTGCTGGCCGCTCTGAAGTACTATGTCCTGCCCAACTTAGAATAAAATCTCTCCTTTTGGATTCAATATATATATATATATCCAAACACTTAAAAAATTCTCTTTGAGAAGTTGGAGGTGGTTGGGTTTGTCTACTTCGTTAATGCTCATCCACAAAACACCACGTGTAGTCAATCAACTTTGTTTGAAAGTATTATTTTGCTCTTCGATTTTCAAAATGCAAAAAATTTAGTAGGTCCCTATCATACTGTTGGAATTTGAAATTAATCATAGTTTATAATTCTAACAACATGATGATGACTATCTTTAAGATGCTACTAATTGGCTTTATGACCGAGACTGGAGTGACAAAACGGCTTATTATCATTGTTTAGGCAAATTAACCTTGCGAATAATTTAACTAAGCCAACTTATGTTGATGAATTGGAATTTTGTGACAACGCGTTCAGTGAGTGTCACTTCATTGTCTGATGTTAAGCATCTGGCTTTTTACTCAATAAGTTATTAAGCCAGAATGCACAAGATCATACAGAATTCAACATTTTTATACATTATAGATGGGATGTGATCAAGTTTCCAAGTCACGAAAGTGGATTGTGGATAGCCTTCAGCTTCACCGAAATTGCCACACAATGTTAGCTTTAGCCAGTTAGAAAGGTTGAAAGCGACCACTGAGAATTTCACATCATCTTTTACAATAAAATAATAGAATTTTCATCTAAGTAGTAACTGTAAATGGAATGGGGCATGCCACCACGTCGTTTTAGTAGACAGAACGTCTCTGTCGGTTAGTGAAGTGGTTGTTGAAATACAGTTGCCTTTGCAGCAACAATAGTAACGGTACATGGCGGCAAATTTTGTCAATGAAAAAAAAATAGTATTATTAATCAATATTATTAAGATACTTATTAAGAAATTAGTAAATAATTTTTTTATTTAAATTGTACTCAAAGTCATAATAAGAATGTGTTAGTAATATGTTTTAATATTTAATTATTAACCAATATAAAAAAATAAAAAAATTAGGAGTAACATACTAGTGCAATAATAACTTATTAACTGTAGCTTTCTCGTGATTCTCATCCAAGGTGGCTTCGATCATCTTTTGATAAATTTTTTAATCACTCCGAGGAAAAAAAATTAATGAATTAAACTTTTTTTATAAGTTAAAACTAAATTATATATAAGTTAGGACATGTTTTAAAAGAAATTAAATAAGATAACTTCTTTAAATTGAAATATGTAAGTTGATTTTATTTCTAGAAAAATTATTCCAAACATAACCTTTATCGAAGTTATTCTAAGTGAAATAGAATTCAATGGTTTTGTATAATTGCTAGGATCGGGGGACGAAACTAGAAATTTCTTTTAGTGGGACAAGAGTTTAACACATGAATCAATAACGAACTATAGTTAAAATTAATTTTTTATACAAATTAATTTATCTATCAAATTAAATGCAATTTTAAACATGCTATTGGTTGTTCTTACTACTCCTATTGGTTTTGAGGATGAAAAATATTACAATATTTCAAAGAAGATGACGACTTAACAAATTAAGGGATAGGAAGGAACAAAATGATGAACTATTTGAGAATATTGGTGTCATATATAACTTACTTCCTACATACACTTTATATATAAAATTTATTATTTTATATTTATGTTGATTTCAGAATATAAAATATTTGAAGAAAACAATTGTCTAATGGAGGTTAGTGTTAACGAATATATTTAATGTAGGAACAATATATACTTAATTACTTTGGAAATAATTGAATTTAAATTCTAAGTATGAAAAAAAGAATTTGAATTCTGAATTGTTGTTTATGTAAACATTAACGACGGAGGGCAATGAATTAACACACTTGGCAGATTAATATGCAGCAATCTCCTATCTTCTTTTGGAGTAAAAAAAATACTCGAACAATAGGGGGTCAATAGATGGATAGCATTATTATAATATTGTAAAGAAATTTTTATGAATTGAAGGGGGGAATCGCCCCTGTAAACATGGTTCCGTCTCTACCTAGGATTTGTTTTAAAATTTTAATCTTTGATATATTGAAATTATAAAAAATTATATTTTACTAGGGACAAGAGAGGTACTCCGTGTCTCTCTAAATTTTTTAAATAATAAAAAATAAAAATTAAATACAATTAATAAAAAAAATATAAAAGTAGTAAAAAATTAATAAGTTAAAAAAATTAAAATTTAAAAAGTAATTTAAGGATCAATAGATATGTACATAAAATGGAATAATTTTTATTATTAATAATTATAGATTAATTAAGTAAATAATACGTTAAATGTGAATTGTATAGTGATAATTTAAAAGTTAACTTTTTAATGATAGAGTAATTTTTACATTTTCAGTATATTTCAGTTAAATCATTATTTTAAAAAAATATTTCAAGCATGCTAATTAATTTTCTTATGCTGACCAATTAATGTCACATCAGAAAAACCTTTTTTAGGCCTCGATATTAAAGTTTTTCTGTCGATTTAGAAGTGCATCGATATTTTTCTGTAAACTTTAAAACTAAACAATGCAAAAGTTAGACATTTTTTATATTAAATAAATATATTAAATTAATCCATTGAGTCTCTACAATTTTATTTATTGTTTAGTTAAATATCTATAGTTCGAAAGCTTTTAACCTAGTCCTTATAATTTAAAATTTTATTATTAAGTGTCAGAAAGCTAACACTGTTTAAATTCCTTTGATTATTGTTAATGGCACAATGTGAAATCATCCCATAAAAAGCATGAATATCCCATAATGTGACTTTATTACTAGTATTATACGATCATCACTTCATCAATCATTTCTTACATAAAAATTAATGTGTAAATCATTTTTTTTTTAATTTTTCATTTCAGTCTAATCCTAAATTTGAGCCATGCATTTCTCAATTTTCCTCCATCAATATTCCTATTATATTTTCCATTTTTCGCTTTCTTTCTCTAAAATCTACAAGTTTACCCAGTCTCATTTTTGTTGGACGAATTTTTAGCATACCATTCTTTTTCTTCTTAAAGTTATTCATTTCCCAATCGATGCAATATTATTTTTTTTCATTTTGTACATTTGCATGAGTGATATGATCATACGAAAGAAAAAAGATAACATAAAACCTTTTTTGTTGTGTAAAACACATAATAATCTTCTCAAGCCAGCAATATATTGTTGAGAATAAAAATGTACGTTCACGTTATGAGTTAA
>NC_016089.4:1346043-1370451 GCF_000004515.6 Glycine max | reverse complement strand
GACAGCTAGAATTTTTGTCATGGTTTCATCTTGTGATTGAAGTTTTTTTACCATGTGATTATGAGTTTATGTTTATTGCACTATTACAAATTAAATGGTACAGAGAAGGGCAATAAATTGTAACGTGTTTTTTTTAAGGCAAAGTGTAATTTCATATATTAATAGACAACACGACTATACAAGAGATACAAATGCAAATATACATTCAAAAGTGTTTGTTCACTATACAAAGTAGTGTTACATGATATATCCCAAAAAGTAATTCATAGAAATGTCTAACTATGTAAATTCAAATAAAGTAAGGATTGATGCACCAAGCAGAGAAGAAGATCACTAGATCACTGGTTTGTTCCTTCTCTTATACAGGAGTCATTGCCATGAGGTGATTTTAATGCCTTCCAAGAATTTTGTCTCATAAAAAAGTCTTTTCCAAAAAGCAATACTATTCCTTATTTTTCATTGCACCAACATGCATGTGTGGCGTATATAAATTATAACGTATATGTAAGATGATTAAGAACATAGATATATAATTATAATTTATAATTAAAGGAATAGTATTGGTTAATTCAAATTAAAGGAATGAAGTAAAAGAATATCATGGTCAAGGTATAAACTTTAACAGGGTAACGTAAATAATTAATGATCATATTATATGCACATATATATGCTAGAACATCAACAGTTTTTATTTATTAATAATTGACATTACTTGGTTTATCTTTACTGAATATAAAGGAGTCAAATCCAGATGATCAACAAAAAAGAAGGATCAGTCAAATCCAAATTCGTATATGTAAGATGATTAAGAACATGGATATATAATTATAATTGGTTAATTGTCAAATGCTTGTCATATATCACATTAATGATACTTAATTAATACGTTTAAATGATTTTAGTCTGTATGAACTTACTCACAAAATACGAAAAAATTGATTAAAAAAATACGAAAATTATAAGGAATTAATTAAAAAGATATATACAGATAAAACATTAAATTTATTGAAAATATACGAATTTATTGATAATTTAGCCTAACAATATATAAATGTACTTGAAAGATTTTAATATCATATAAATCATCTAAACTCCTCCTAACTAAAGTTTAAATGTTTCATGATATATTTTGTTGGAACTAATTAAATGCAAGAATTTATTAAAATACTTTACATATTTTTATAAATAATATTTTAAAATATTATTTTTAATGATTTTAATTTTGACATATTGTAAATATAAAGGGTTTTAGAATAGTTTAATTTTGAATTATTGTTATTATAAAAAAAATTATTTTCAACTAATTAAAAATCACTTTAAATATGATTTTCACGATGTTTAATACAAAATTTAACAATTGTATCATGATAATTGATTATTAAATAAGAATATATAAGACCTTTAAACAATTAGTATATTTAAATTAATTTTTTTAACATGTTATTTAATTATAAGTAATTTTTAAAATAATTATTAATTTATATATACCATAGACAACTATATAATAATATAAAAATGTAATTTGTATATATTATTGGTATAAAAAATTATAATGCTATCAATTAGAAATTATAGTATAGAAACTCGTTACATTGTTAATCACAAATTATTTATTTAAATAAATTATACTGTAAATAAATTTTAATTTAATTTTAAAATACTCTAAAAAATAAAATTTGCTAATGTCTTTTTTTAAAATAAAAAAATAGACAGAAATATATTTGCCGCGAATAAAAGAAAGACATTAGGAGAAAGAGAGGGTATAATTGTGAATTGGCATAGAGCATGGCCGTAACGTTCAAAATATTCAAAATGGTGGTTCGGAACCAGAGCAATGAGATTGGGGATCCAAAGCGCGTGCGTGCCTAATGAATGCCGGTTTGGTGGTGGATACAGAAAATGCCACTTACTGTTTTCGCAATTCACTAATCAGACTCATCCACATCTTTAAAAGAAAATAAGATTTCTTTTAGGCATAAAAAAGTAATTAATTTTATATATGATTTTTTTTTATCTTAACCCTCGTTTAATAGAGAAAAAATGAAACGAACTAATTGACTAATCTAAAGTTCGATGAAATAAAGTTTAAATATTATTTTCGTTAAACATCTTATTCCAAAGATTAACTACTTATATCTTATTACATTTGATTAATTTTATTTATGATTGATAATTAGTGGTTGAATTAATAATAATTTAAAGAATTTACATTATTAATACATTTTAATTAAAATCTTTCATAACTATTCATGAAAATATAAATATTTTTTTAAACTAACCATGATCTTAAATGAATTTTTAATTTTATAACTAAGTACGTAAGTTCAGTCAAAAGCAAGAAGTTAATTATTAAGAATAATAAAAATATTCCACTTCTTGACAAACTTTTTTATTATTGAGTGTGATAGGTTTTCTCTTTTTAATGTGATCTATATAAAATTCATAATAATATCCTCACATTATAAAAGTTATTTTATATTATTATTTAATTACAAGTTGTTAGATATGATAAAAAAATTATAATAATAATAATTATAAATTACCTTACATTACATGTTATATTTAAAATAATTAATTGATAATATAAAAAATTTATATCATGAATATATAAAAAATATATTTAAACTTGTGACAAAAAATAGAGTAAATAATTATTTTGATTCCTAATATATTGTTATATTAGTTTCTGAAACCATGACTTTTTAATTGTTTTATTAAAGTCATTAAATTCAATTACTTATTATTGTTTTGATCTTTATAAATATATATAAGTACTGTTACTTAAGTCACACATTATCTTTAATTTTGGACTAATGAGCTTAAAATATAGTATTTTTATCATCTTTTACAAATTTATGTAGATTTTTCTTAGTTTGAAGAACTAATGTGATAATATTTTATATTTTTATGGACTAAAATGGTGATTTACTTTATAATATATTTATAAAACTATATTTAAAAAATGTAGAGTTTAAAAAAAAATTAAATGGTGCCGAACTAAAAGTAATTGCTTAATTTAAGGTATATTTTAAAATTAAAGTTTTGAAAAAGAAAACAGAAGGGAGATATTTTTTAATTTTAATAAATATAAATATTCTTCTATTTAAGAACTTTTTGAAATAAAATATAAAATAATAAATTAACATAATCTTAATGTTTTGTTGATGTTATGATATTATACTATATCATTCTCTTAATTTAAAAATTATATTTATTCTTCTTTCCCTTTTCTTGTACGCCCTCAAAGTTTGGAAGTTGCACTCTTTTTCATCTCTCTAGTTGTGACTTGCAGGTCAAAATCAAAACCATGAAATTCTAGTCGAAATACGGAATATAATTCGCATGGGACTTTGGAACATTGCTAATCATTCTGAAAGGTAAATTAATTGTTAAATTTTAGATACAAAACTGGAATTTGGATTATAGTTTATCTGGTACGAAAGCTTCAAAGTTACGGTTATTATGGAAAGGCTAAAGTTATGCGTTATCCCTTTTCCTTTATGACTTTCACATGTAAGGTGAGCCCGGGGTGCTTTCCTAAAATATATGATTATATTCATGAACTCTCCTTTGTGAGGTTTACATCACTTTCTGGTTCACAAATGTGCAGATTCATGCTGTCAACTCTGAAGATGGCAAGCCACATCAAACTATGGAAGCACATGCATTCTCATCTTGTAGAAATTAAGCAATGCTTGATCCCCATGACCAAGAATCAAAATAACTCAATCCTTGCACTGCACCTTCCCAAAAAAGACAAACAAAAGTCCTATTCTTGTAGATGGTCCTTTATCCAATTTTATATATATTTCCGTGTTTAAATATTATTTTTAGCTTAAAAAGAAGAATGGGATATTAATTTGAATACAAATTCAATTACTAATCTCTTTAGACAGTACAAACTAATTGCTATATACGAGTCTATGAGTACCCATTTGTTTGACATTGTTGAAACTCAAAAGAGGACAAAAATGCGAGCATTATTACAATCTGGTTGGCATTCCTCTTTAGTCTTTATGAAATGTTGGTGTACCTTTTGGCCATGATCCATAACATGACCCCAGAATATAAGAAGATTGTTACCTACCCTATTCATCATAGCAGTGACTTTCTGGATCAGAACATTAGGTTGAGAGCCCATTTTTGATGTCATAGTTAGCACATTCATCATACTCGTTATTTATATATTACTATGAATTAATAATACTTATTATTTCCATTGGCCTTCCTCTGAAAGATTACACCAGCTATAAATTGCGTGCACAATTTCTTAAAACCAGAAAGTAAACTGCACAAAACTTGAAAACATGGGCATGTAAACAAAATATTTTATAAACAAAAGAGAAGCCCGATCTTTACTCTTAAGTTAAAAACACAGGTTGTTACATTACCTAAATGTGGTAGTAGGTAGAGGTTTAAATTCTTTCTTTGAAAGAGAGAAAAGGTTAATTGCTTAGTTAATCAACGGAATATATGTTCTCTCCAATGGAAAATGGTCCTGCAAGAAAAGAAAAGGGGGAAATAAAAGGTTGCTCATTGTCACTCTTTCTCCCCCACAAGCACCACACTTTGTAAGGAGGTGGGGTAGCAAGCATTCCAAAAGGAATCATGAAAGCGTGGCACTCCCCCAGTTGTTTTAATGGATTTAGGCACACTTTGGGCCGGCCAAACTATGATGAAGGGTGAAACTAAAAGATTAGTGCACTGCTCTGATCCTCTCATATCCCAGTCCTACTCCTTGGCCCAGCCATATGCATGTTTTTCTTCTTCTTAGTTATCCTATAAGCATGTACTTGTGCTGATATCTTGCTTCTTATCTCACAACAACAATAACTCCACTCACAAAACATGAGTCCCCAATGTCAACTAAGGCCATCTCTATCTGAACAAATGATATACGTTCACGAAGGCTGAAAATAATAAAGCCACAGTAATTTTTCTTTTGTTTCCTTTGGATGTGATGGAACATGACAAACGAATTCAATCCTATGTGTCTTGTCCAGGGAGGTCTCAACTTTGGATGCCAAAGAGTGCATGCTAATCCTTAGTCTTTAATCCTCATAGTTAGTTAGTAACCCCACTTTATATTCACAAATGAGTTGTCCAATTATGGACCATCATTACCTTAATTTGCATGAATAAACTGGCATCCTCATGGAAAGAGGAGGAGATGAATTTTCTAATCTGGGATCCAGCGTTAAATTCGAAGCAATATTTTATGTGTTTGAGAAAACCACTAAAAAGCTTCATTTGGTAGTATAAATTAATGCAATACTTTAAACGTAATGCAATTGAGTCAAGTGTTGTAATGAGGAAACAAAACCCATCACAGTCCGAAAAATAGCATGCGTAGCAACACCGTTTATGACCGAATCCAATGTTTAGATTGATTTTTCTTCATGGTTTAATAGGATTTAGATGAGGAAAGCATGACTAAGAAAAGCCTCGATCCTCCATTTGAGTCGCTACGTTTTGTTTAGTTATTTCTTAATTTAGTATAACTTTTAAACACCCGAAAGGAAAAGCAATGATTGACACTTTCATTCCCATCCCTTTGTTACGCGATATATTTTATTTTGAGCCTCCGTTCCCAAGGGGATCTCCCCCGTACTCTCTATACAACAATAATAATAATAATAATAAGTGACACTACTAGCTAGATGTGTTTTTCTTTTTAGGGTAGTTGCGTTCAACCTAAGTTTGAGCATGGCCTACTAAGAGTCCTCAAGCTTGGGACTGCCCCTCGTTTCTACGCTTTTCTCGGGCATGATGGTAAGAGGTCACGTTCAATACCTCCCCTATGGCATACATAACATCCCATTACCGAGCACTTGAACAACAATGGTGCTGAGTTGTAGCATAGGTGCCCCTATGCGACCAAAGTCGTGGTCCAATTTCCTAGTACCACTAGACATTAGTCATATTCCAACCTAGGAAAAAATTAACAATCCACTCAACCCAGCTTGAGTGCCACAACTTCTTTGTGACACTTCAACTAATTATAAAATCCTTGTTATACATAATTTTAACGGTCAAAACTATGCTAGTAAAATGATGTGCTTAAATTTATCTTTCTTTTTTTATTTAGATCACATGTATAATACAATTGCATACTCAAGACTCAAGACTCGAATTTGAGATTTCTAATTAAATAAAAACAATCTCACTTCAGTTGATCTATATATATACTTGACGGTAGTGATATATGCAAACTGATCATCAACCGCCTAAAGATCTTTTGCTCCCTTCACTATATGGTGGATATCATTTGGTGGGTTACAGGATCTCACAACGATAGGGGGTCAGGTTTTCCTTTCTGTTCGGGGAATGGGCCATCTGGCCCAACCGAGTCCCAGGCTGTTGGGAAATTGGGCTAGGTGCATCCAACGGAAAAAGCGTGTAGACCGGACCATGAGAGCAAGGCCCCAAGGAGCGAACGACCTAGTACCTTATTTGGGCTGCAAATAAGAGGCTTAAGTGGGCCCTTGAAGGAACATATATATTGCGTTACTCTAACTAATTTAATTTTCATGTTCTTATTGAGAACGGTAACCGGGTAGCTAGCGAATTATGAATTCTACTGCATGAGGGGCAGAGGCCATATCATGAGTTGATTGTAATACTTTGAGATGCTTCCTATATATATGATGCGATGCACAAGTTTAACTCTAACATATGAGTTGATTGATGCATTCAATATTCCGGGATCCTAGAAGCATGAAATGTAAAGAAAGGCACTTTACTAGTGAAAGGAAGACACTCTATGCTTGCATTTTCATTGAAAGAAAAAGAGAGAATAAAGATTGAAAAGAAAATGGGAAAAATAAAAACAGTTATAATATGTAGTTAGAGGATAAAAAAATAGAAACTAAAATGGATATTGTCTTTATTATTGTTATAGATAAGTCTTCAGTCCACACCTACAAAGCCAGTCAATTTGCAGAAATTTGACTAGGGAAAACGACTCAATGTAATGTAGGTTCAATTTCAAATGATGTGGAAATCTACCTTACATAAACAAACAATTAAGAATGACAAAGAATGGGATTTTAATCAAAAGAAACATTAGTCGGCTATACTAACATATGTTTTGGAACCATTCAACTGCTACATATCATAGACAACCACCATGCTCTATCCATCCAAATATGTGGCTGTGGGTCAGAAGGAAAAAGTGAAATAGGAAAATGGTGTATCATTTCAAAACTGGTGAATGTGATTACGGTAGCGCAACCTGCATACACAATACAAAAACATTTGTTGTTTGTCTCCTCAAACAAAAGAAATGAGGAATAAGGAATTCGCTTATCCTTCTCAAACCAATAGGTATATGGCATGATGACTTTATTGACAATGAAGGAAAGGAAATTTATTAAAATAATAATAACAATTAAGCTCAATACGTTCGAGCAAAATATTATAGCTAACAATATGCAGTGAAACCAATATTATTCTAAAGGGAAAGGTATTTTCAATTCCGTCAAACTTTGGATCATTTGTAAAATTAATATCATCATGAACTTTGAGTTAATCTCAATTATTCTCTAAACTTTAACCATTTTCTTAATGAACCTTTCATGCAGACTCATGTGTTTGATCAAAGACATGAATCTATTAACTACCATCAAGATTTGTAATTAGGAAGATTTGAATATTCATTAAAATTAGAATCTAACTTTAAATTAATCAATGGTCTAGATTAACACATTTGGATGGATCAGATTTTGCCACATATCTACTGTTACTGACCAAACGAAAGCTGAACAAGACTACAGGAGGATCTATTGAAGTAATAGTTAAAGTTTAGAAAACAATTGAGACAACTCTTAAGTCTAACGAAGCTGGATATAGTTTTCGCATTAAGCATTAAAAATTTATTCTTGGAATGACAAGGTCATTTCATTCATAAGGCTAGGCACCTAGAAGTATGACTATTATACATGATTATGCAACATGAATATCTTCAATAAAACTAAATCATTTAGCTAAATGACTCATGACTCACGAGTATGTCAATATGGACACACAAAATTTGGAAATTGGTGATGCAATTGCGAAGTCATGTGCTCTAAGCTTATCCATTGCTGTGTTATCTGACACAAAATAATGATTAAATTAACCAACTGCCGAAACTTTCAAGAGGTTGCAAAGAACTAGAACAGCCATTGAATTAACTTTATTTGCCAAATAAAATTTTATTTTTTCATATGTTGGAAACTAGATGGCAACATGATTGATATCAGTTAGAGCAGGTACAATGCCTCGTTTATGGTAAAGGATATCTCAAATGTCAATAAATTTTTAATTATAAGGCATTATACATTGACCAGAAAATGAAATTGATGATATATGCAATTCCAACTTGTATAACCCCTGAATGCTCTCCTCATGAGCAATTCTCTTTAAGACAGATAGTGTGCGCCTATTGGGTACAACACCTACTCTGAAGAAACAAAGGAAGCAAACTTATTGCGCAAAATATGCACATACGTGCACCAAAGAATGGCAGGGTAAAGAAAGTAATGTAGTTCTATCGTAAATACAATACACAAAGTATACTTCTAACAACAGTTTCTTCAATGTCCACACATCCCTTCTGTTAAAGTAATAACATGGTCTGCCCAAGGCAAAAGCATATAAACTAGCTGTTTTATGAGTTCATTCTTTTTCCAATTCAATATGGATATAGTTTTTGTCATATTGTATGGATATTACACTGAACCCCAACAAACTAATGTCAAATTTATGGTGCCTTTATTGCCAGCTCAATTGATGATGAGAAATAGTTCTAGTAATGGTATATGCCAATTTCATAAAGAAAATAAAATTCTGAAGTATCTACTGCCAAGAGTCCAAGACATTGACGATAAACTAAGCAATCCAATAAAAGTGTTTTTAACTTTAACAAACCACTATTGCATATATTCTAAGCATTTAATGCACTCATGAATCAGGCCAATTTTATATGATAAGTTGATAGCATAGGCAAAAGATTTAGCATGAACTGAAAAGAAACACACTTGCTATCTAGTCTTCACAACCCAAAGCGGATTTGTAGCAACGACAGCTGCAGCTCCAACACCTGAAGCAGCTACCATATTTGCTCCAATTGAAAGATAATGTCTTTCATCTGCATACATACCATGGCTATTACAGTTTGTACATCTACATAAATGGATGTACACATCCACGCACAAACAGCAAGTTATGCCAAGTGAACGAGTATGGGTATAAAGAAATCTGCAATTGATAGGCCCATTATGTATGGTTAAGGTAGTGGCGGGGGAGTGAGGTTAGGTCCATGAATAAGTGAGATTAGGCCCATTTTTGTATTACAACTTTATGGTGATTTCTGATTTGGAGAAATAAGATGATGAGTTAAATAACCTTTTACCCCTATAAAATAAGTGAAAAATTGTGTTTTTAATCCTTATATTTGTATCAAAAAGTCGATCTATTTTATATGAAGAAAAAAAACTTATTTTTGGTCTCTTCTCACGTATGATGTTGATATCATTTCTTCCATGACAAATAGATTACATTGTTTATTTATTGTACAAATTCATGAAAGTAGCATTCAAGAAACAAACAATCAAAAGAAGATGCAAGAACAAATCTATAATAACTATTGAAGAATCACAATGAAAACAACCATAAAATGGAGCCCTTAAAAGTTTCAGTTCAATGTGTTTGGAAGAGACATTTTAATAACTTCCTTTAAAAAACTAAACAATTTTCCATGTCATTTTAATCATTTTTTTTGAAAGAAAATGCACTTTATTTGTCACGTCAGACAAAAGTTAATGTCGTTTAGGAGAATTTTGTGAGAAGGGATTAAAAACAAGTTTTTGTAAAGTGCAAGGACTAAATTGGATGATATAAAACTTCGAAGATTAGAAACAAGATTTCACGAAAATATAGGGACCAAAATCATATTTTTTTTCTAAAATAATATGTCTTTGATTTTAGTCCTTTAAAGTTCTTTTCTTTTTAGGTTATGTTTAACAAAACTAGCTAAAAATCATGAAGTAGAAAAACTAGTTTATTAAATTATAAGTGTTCAGTAAAATTAGCTGTTGAAGTAACTGTAAAGTGTAAAATGAAAAAAATAATAAATTCATAATTTATTTAAAAAGGATAATTAGAAAAATGGATAAATAAATTGAGGTTAAAAATAGAAGAAAATATAACAAACTAGAAGCTAACATTTTAAAAAACGTTACTTTATCATTTCAAAAAACCCTAGAAATTACTAAAAAAGCTTATTTACCAAACAACCAAACAAACTTTTCAACAAGTAAAAAAAGTTAGAAGTTAGTTGAAATGTTTTACCAAACATAGTTTTAGTCTTCTAAAAGATTTAATTTTTTTTTGTTTTTTTTCCTATTATCAAGTAACAACGTTAATTGATGCAGCATCAACCTTGACTTGTCATGCCATCAAGGAGTCAGATAGGACAGTCATGTAAAATAATTTTGGTAAAATGTGTTTTCTAATATCTCATTAACTAGTCTAACGTAATCAACTATTTTGAACAAATGAGAATTTAAAAACACATTTTACAAAATAAAAAAACATGATTATCTTGTTATACTCCTTGATGATGTAGCAAGCCAATGGACTACTAATATCATGCTAAGCCATCATTTAATGTTATTACTTGACAACAAAGACTAAAAAAATCTTTAACCAAATAAAATCAAAACAAAATAAAATAAAAATTAAAAACTAAATTTATAGGCATCAAAGAGATTTTTTAAGCCTAAAATGATTTTCTCTTACGAGAAGTAAGACATTGTTAACAAAATGAGTTTAAGGTGAATCAACTAAATAGGTGATACACACATGAGTTACCAATAACAATATTTGTTGACTTCAAGTTGGCTCATGAGGATACATTACAAACTATAAATATAAACAAGTAATTCACATAAAACTTGTTAGTGGAAGTAGTCTTAATTCATAAAATGAGAAATATAACAATATTTATTGAACAAATTACACAAATATTTTCTGATTTTTTGTCAAATTACCCATAGTATTTTTTTTATCTCTACACAAATCTCTCCTAAAAGTTTGAAAATCATGAAACTGACACCTCTTTTTACATTACACACCTTCCTTTAAGGTTTAAAAAATATTACATTGTGGATGGGAGGTCATTAATAGTCAAAATAACATGAATAAAGCATGTCTTTACATCTAATAGAATATTCTAAATCCAAAAGAATGAGACATACGTTAAAATGAGGCAGAAAGTCTTAAATAAAAAAATGAAACATGTCTCATCTAATAGAAAATCCTAAATCCAAAAAGATAAAAACATCTAACAAAAAGTCCTCCATTTTCTACACCCACATCTTTAACAAGAGCACCTTATTTGTGGATACCTTTGGAAGTTGTTTTGACTGGTTACAAATTGGATGAACCCTTCTCTGAAGGCCACACATGCTTTTTATGATCCAACCTAGAATTCATCTACCTTTGATGTTCATGGATTTCCATTACTGCTAACCATAATATAAAAGGAAAAGGAAGTTATTGTCCATGTCTTTTCTTAAAATATGGAATAATCCTATCATATGCTCAAGAGCAACTTAGTACTGTTAACAAAATTAAGCATTAAGAATATAACAAAGCAATAGCATAATCCAACGTACGCATTTCTGCAAAAGATGAGGTCATTTCAAAAATTAAATATACTTGTGTCTGATTATTTCTCTTGTTATGAAATATTAGCCACCAAATTAGCTTCCTCATTGCAGTTGAAATGTCTATCCTCACCTGGAGGGGGAGATTTCTGTCTCGAATCATGGTTCTTAATGTTTTGGTCCTGTAGAAAAAACTCCAGAATTAGATAATTTAGAGTGATTAATTAGTATTTTTTAGCAATTATATATATGTGAGATTTGTTGAATTATACCTTTATTTTAATATTATTTGTTTTTATGTGGAAGACAAGATTTATAGACATATATCTTAAAATAATACTTTTAAAGGCCCTATTAAAATAAATACCTAGATAGTTCTTTACAGCTATTAGCTGATGATGCTTAATTCAGGGGCGAATTTTCCTAGGTTTTCTTCTAATAATTAATATTTCTGTCTGTTGGGCTGTTCTGTAGTCCTTTTATTCATTAAAAAAAAAAAAAAACTTAGATGTATAACTGTTGATCACTTTGATGATCCTGAAAATTTGCAACACTCAGCATTAACAATAAAAGAGCGGATGATTATATTGTATCCATTATATCAAAGTCGGACTAATAATAATGTTCACTCATTAACTTCATATCACATTTTTTATAGTATAACATACTCAAATAAATCATTTAAAATATAATTCACTCAACATATAACTAACATAGTTATTAAAATATGAGTGGGTAAGGAAATTTCCCAACAAGATTTGCTTTGGGCTTTTGGCATCATAAGTTGTAGTCCTTCTTTAAGTGCTGAGATAGCAAGGTTTCATCTAGATCATCAACATACACGAATAACTACTTCCCCGTGCAATAGAAAATAAGTGGACATTGAAGCTTCTATTCAGTTAGGTGTGTTAGGTTGAACTGAAATATCATCAATACTACTTGCATATTTAACATCGTTTTCAGAATTTTTAAATTTTAAAGATGATTAATCATAAACAAAAGCCAATTCCAAGTTGTACTACAGTCACTTTCTGATGGTCTAAGTCAACACCGTTATCATAAGAATTGATTGCACAAGAGCTGGGACCAGAATAATTAACTACTGAGAATGTTGGATCCTAATTTGTTTTGATTCACGTGGCCACTTTCAGTAAAATCTCCATTCAGCTCATGCTCATGTAATGCATGTAGACATCATGTATCACCATAAAATAGTGGCACTATCAGCAAAACATGTTTGAGATTACTAAGTAGTATTAAACGAGAAATTTTCATCATTAAGCAAATGAATTAACTGAGATGATTAATGATATTGAATTTAAGTTTTGAATATTCAATTGTGTCAAGAGATAAGTTTTCAATTCTATCTGACTCGGATATAAATGTTTACAATATATATATAGGATACCTTTGGTCTAAAAAAACAAAAGCAATTATCTAACGAAATAATCTACCGTGCGTATGTCTTCTATATATACATCACGCTTACACGAGAGTGTACGGTTATAAGATTCCTTACTCTACATAGTAGCATTACCCTTTCTTTGTGTTACGTACGTGGAATGAGCATTTCCCTCATGAGTCATATTTGAATGTATTCAATGTTGTCTAAGGTGATATTGATTAGGGTCACTCAACGGAGGATGATTGATTGGTCCCTTTTAAGAGGTCTATCTATCTTACAGAGATGGTCCCTCCTCCTATCATGGTCGTGAAGGAGACAACCTTGTTTGTTTTTTTCTAAAATGGAAGTGGCAATACACAAAAACGTGATTTTTGGGAATTTAAGTCTGATGTCTCCTTTCCTTTTCCTTCCATATTGAATAATAATATCTCGAAAATATTTTTAAAATGATAATATTTTCTGTTGTAATTTTTTTAAAAAAATTCTTAGGTACTCTTAACATTGTTATCTAATTAAAATTAGAATTATAATTGTATCTCCATAATCTATATATGTTAACAATCAATGCAAAGCTTTATCCAGTCCTAATTAGAGAATTGTCTTATTTTTAACGAGTCTGCTAACAACTGTGTGGACAGAAATAGGTAAAGAATTGCATCAATATGTTTGTTTATTTTTTTTACTAAAAATCAAGATCAGAATAAATTGTTTATGTATTTTTACATAAAAACATTCTATTTTCCTGACACTAGCTAGCATTGTCCTTGTTTATTTAGAGACACCACAAAAAAGATTAGTAAAATTTAAAAATAGCATATTTGATTTCTGTTTTTTGTTTCCACCCATTGGTAAGCTCCTTCACTTCATCTTCTATTGATTTCTGAACTATATACTTCCATCCTATCTCTGTTACATCAATAGATAGCAAACAAGACCCCATGACCCCAAATTTGTGTGTGACACATAATAAACAAGGAACAAGAAATCTTTTTGTTTTTTTGTTTTTGGGGAGGGGCACAGGGATCCACCCCTTAGATAGTGTTTAGAAGAATCCAACTTCATCAAGCTTGTAACCAAAGTCATAACCTCATATGTGCTAAGCGCCAACACAACAAAATTAAAGATATGGAAATTAAATCAACAACATTGAATAGTTGGAGTTAAAACTTTGCAGCAAACGGGTGAGGAAAGGTCTGCATTTACATCAGAAAGGACCCTCCTCCATTAACTGCTAACTTCAGCCTTTTGGCCCAACCATGGACAAAAGCATTCATGTTTTGTCATAAAAACCTATCAAAAGTAAAGGTCTGCACGCACCTGCAGAAATTCAAACACTCTCAACAGCGTTTTCAATGGAGGGAGTCCTTTCTTGGGCACCCCAAACCCTAGTCCATTTTAGTTTACACAAGTGTTTTTCAACACAAACAGGTATGTTCCACGTGAACAAGGGGTTGTGATATTGAGGTGTTTCAGTGTTTGTCTAGAGAGGGAGGTTTGAACCATGTAAAATGTAAATACAATGCATGTGGGTCTTCCTATCATGCAAGAAATAAGAAGAATTAACCTCGGTGGACCACCGAATTTTTATGGTCCCCTGCTCTGCCACCCTAAATTAACTCACACCATGGTTTCTAGCTGCAAATGGATCCAAAGAACGCTTCTAAATTTCTTGGATACTTTCGTACTTTCTCCTTTGCTGCTCTTTTGTTCCTTTCCTTCGTGTTATGATGACCGCTTGAGACTCTGAAACCACATCTGCGACTGATTCTAGGATCTTAACCATTGTGTGTGGTTCCAGAATATAAGCATCTATACAATATCCAACCATAAGCAACACATCTAGACTAAACAAGAAAAACAGAGAAGAAAAATAATTGTTAGAGGAACCTACCTCCAATAAGTGTTATCAACCCTCTTTACTCTTCAAAGTTTTAGTTTTTCAGATCCTCACTTGTTCAAACTTATTGTGTGTATTATCTTAAAAAAGGAATAGGGAAGACAATGTTTAGCATATGTTATTTAATTATTTAGTAAAAAGTGTACGTATTAAATTATTAATTAAAGACATTAAGGTATTTCACATAAAACTTATATGGCTAGACAACGTACAAGTTTTTTTTTTAATTATTAAACCTTTAAATGGTTTAAGAAACCACATTGAGCTGGCCAAAGTAAACATGGCCTTCAACGTCAATTATGTACCGTACGATTTTAATATTATTAAAACTAGTAGCCACATGGAGGCACTAAAAAGCAACAAGTAATTCCAAAAAATGGCCCGCGTCATGTAGCATCAAAACGACCGAAATGGAACAAAATAAAATCTCTTTTGATTTGTCTTCAACCTTTCATTTTGATCCGGTTGTGACCCACAAACCCGAATGGAAACCGGATGGTTTTCAATCATTTACAAAATCAAAATTATCATTTTAAATCACAGATAAAAAAAAATTGATTCCAATATGATTTTCAAGCTTAATATGAATTAAAACGTTCAAAAATAAAGTGTTAATATCTCAAAAAAAAATAACAATGTGAGTGCCAAAACAGAAGCAAGGTAAAGACAAATCAAGTTCTGATACTAAATGTAAAGTTTATACATAGATTAGTTTGAACCAAAAGCAACAAATTCATATCAAACAATAGAAATAGAGAAGAAAAATAATTTTCAGAGATACCTATCTCGAGGCATTGCTATCAATCTTCCTCAGCTTTGATAATTTTAGTTTTCCCGCTCAAATTTTTTGATGGTGTGTTTTATTGAAGAGGTTATAGAATTTTGTCCATCACAAAGTTCAACAAAACATGAATGAATTTGGACAAAAAAAATCATATACAAAAACTCACTTCCCACAAAATCACAACAAAAAGAATAATATAAAAAATAGGAACTAAAAAACTAAAAATTCCAACAATATACGGTATATATGGACATGTATAAATACTTCATTGACATTTACACGTCAGATTTCTCTCTATCTCTTATATTTGCTTTGTGATATCATGCATGTTACTTGTCAATTATCATAGTCTTGGTGTACATGGATCATGAAAAATTATGCATAAACACTTATAAGTTATTATAGACACTCAAAAAGAGATAAGGAGAGAAGAAAGAAAAATGTAAAAAAATATGAAATAAATAAATAAATGTCAAATATATATATATAAATTATAGCATAGTTATATATCGTTACTCATTGATCATTATTTGTATCCAACTTCTTTCCCATGAGAGTTCAAAATAAGTAATTCTTTTATGATCACAAACTTAAATTCAATTTCTTTACCCAAAGATTAAACAATCGAGATCATAGTTAATGTTAGGGAAAATAGTGTTTAACTCCTTTAAACTTTATTTTCTTATAAATAAATATTTTAAACTTTAATTTTATTTAAATTTATCCTTAATTAAACTTTATCTTATTTCTAAATAGACACCATAAATTTTAATTTTATTCTAATTGATCCTTAAACTTTATCATTTTTATAAATAGACACCTTGAACCTTAATTTTATTCTAATTTATCCTTTTTAAAGATAGTTCTTTCTATCAAATTATAGTTATATTATTCAATTTCTCTACATAAATTATAGTAACTATCTTGAACGACAATTTTTTTAAGAATTATTCTTCAACGAGAACATTTTTAGAAATTTTTAACCTCTTATATCTTTCAATCTATCTTATTTATTTTCAAATTAATTTTTAAATGGCCAAAATTTTAAAATAAATTTGTATCACAATATAAATAATTTATCACAAATCTAGAATATAATTTGTATATTCAAAAGTATTTATTTGTTATAAAATTTAATTATAATATAATTTATATATTCAAAACTATTTATTTATTTTAAAATTTAGTTATATAAAATAAATATTTATATTGTGTATTTTACAAACTAAAATACTATTTTATCTTAAATGTCAATCATTCATGAATTTTTTTTCTTTCGTTACAATTAGTTTTCCTTATTATATTACTCCTTATATTTATTTATTATTTTGTTTCCTTTTAAAATTTGTATACACCCTAGGGGCTGTGAATTTTTTAATATTGAACTGGGATGGAAAGTAATACATAAAATAGAGATTAATTAAAAAAAATCCCTTTTCACTTATCTGGTAATGCATAGAAACCAGGAGAGTGGGATTTTTTTTCTTCATGTGGGACCATAAAGAAAAAACTATCTTATACATATTCTTTTCTTTTTCACACTCACTTTTTCCATCCATGTAAATAAAGCACGGACAAATTTTTATATTTCTTTTTTTCTCTCTTCTTTATCCATCCAATAAACATTTTTTTTTCCATTCAAACATAGCATAACAAAAGTCATCCCCCAACAACTCAGTCCTGATGTCATGAGCGTAACCAAAAAATAAAAACAAGAAATTTATTTAAATAAAAAAAAGTTGCTCATTTTTACAAACTCCCTTTCTGTGGTTTTAATTATCGTACCTGTAGTTAAGTGTTTTACTATTTTAAACATTCCATAAAGAAATTGGTTAAAGCATCCTCGTCAAGATGAAGATAATGGTTTAGACTTTAGAGAATTGCTAGGAGGATTGTTGAATTGCCTTCCTTGTAACCTCATTTAGAGGGACAGAATTGGTAGACTTCATATGCATTACAGATGATCAATAACGAGTTTTTTTTTTTTCTCCATATATATAATTGCGTATGAAGTTATGGATTACCCGTAAGGCTATAAGAAATTTAGATTACAAAATAGGATCTTCTGTAAGCGTGCTCGCAAAAAAACAAGGTTCCATCACCGACAGCTTACCTAATTAGTATTTGTTAATTTTATTCTGAGCAAGTAATGATTGATGGAACCTTCTTCGGCACCAACTTGAGCGTTGAGACAAGGACCTACTTGAAATAGGCCTAGGTAAAATATATCCTTCTTCCAAGGGCCCAAATAACGTTTTTAATTTTGTATCGTTGTTAATTTGCCATTTAGATACCATCCTATGATATGACTTCTGAACAAAGGAAAACCAAAACCAAGAACAAATATACCACGAGGAGATGAGACCGGCTGATTCAAATTGGCTATGGGCAAGTTTTGCACACAATGAGCTAGTTTTATTTGTCTTCAACTGGTTTGCAATATAAATCTTCATGAAAAGATCTGCGTATTAGTATTGAAAACTGAATCAAGTTCCAATTCCATCCACATGAATTAACTACTTTTACCCACTCGCTGACAACCAGTTTTTTAAAGAGTAATTTAGTACGCTTCATTCAGATGAAGACATTGCAAGTGCTAAGAGACAAAAACATAAAATAATAAAATCTAGAAATCGAATAATTCAACTAGAATTCCGACTTAGCTAAATAATCAATTTCAAGGCAATGAAGTCCAGGCTATGCCGTTAGCTGCCCCTGCCCTGTCTTTCGCTTCGCCTCATCTCTGTCCCAGCCTTCCGTCTCCGTCTCCATATTTCTAACTCCCCTCAAAACAAATACTATTAAATCAAATTTATTAAAAATTTAATTCCGGTCCCTATAGTGTCATCATTTATACATTTTAGTCCTTATAATTTTAAAATGATCTTTTTAGTTCCTATAATTTACATTTTAATTATTTTAATTTCTGTAGTTTAAAAATAATTTTTTTAGTCCTTATAATTTATTTTTAAATTCTCTTAGTCTCTATAGTTTAAAAATGATCTTTTTAATCCTTATATTTTGTATTTTAATTTTCTTTACCATCAAAATATAAATAATATTATCAATTAGAATTAACTACACAAACATTAACAAATAATTGATAACTAATTTATTACAAAATAATTTATAATAAAAAAATATTAGATAATTTATAACTAATTTGTAGTTAATTATTTATATATATATATTTTTAATAAAGACTGAAAAGGAATTCAAATATAAATTATAAAGACTAAAAAAATCACTTCCAAATTATGAAAACTAAAGAGAATTAAAATATGAACTATAAGAATTAAAAATATCACTATTAAACTATAAAAATTAAAAGAAAATTCAAATATAAATTATAAGAACTAAAAAAATTACTTTCAAAACTACTAAAAGATACGAATGGTAAAAAAACAAAAAAAAAGTAATTTAACCTTTATTAAAAAAACAAAAAGTTACACAATTTTTTATTATAATAATCGTGGCAATAAATATGTCAATATCAAAATATTGAACTTTCAGCATTTGCCCATACAATGTATCATAGGCCCGCCCAAGCATTCGTTGCTACGTCTTAATCGTAGTATATTATCTTAAACCCGACAATAGAACTTTTTTTCCATAGTTTAATTCATAATCCAAGTATATATAGCCCCAGCTAGAGTAGCAATGCTAAAAGCCAACGTCGTTGCTCACATATGCATAATTTGGATAGATTATTCACAACCTAATCTAAATCATATACAATTTGTGACAAAAAAAAAAAAAAAGAAACAATTAAAGGATAGCCTCCATTCTAACCGATCACATGTACTATTCACAATGGCTTCTTCTATTCTGTTCTCGAATACCTATTTGAAGAAATAAATTAAATTTAAAAAAGCACATAACGAACACATGGAGGGCCGAACTACATAGAAGAGTCCAAGTAACTGACTACGTGTGAGAGTGAGAGAAATCGGTCCCCGCACCCTCTCATCAAGCAGACACCTACAAGCAACGGTGACATCAGGATCTGTCAACCCACATAACATAACCATTGAACTTGATTTGTTCAACCTCCTACCTAAGCTCTCATAATAATTAACTCTTTAAATGTGTTTATCTTTCAAATAAAACAACATTAACCCAGAGTATCGACACTTGAGTTTATTTGTGGGGGGAAATCGATGAGAAATCAAGAATTGGCAAATATGCAGTGCGGCGAAAAGGACAAAATGAGAGAGGGCGAGAGCGACCGTATGTATGGGTACGATAGCTCACAAGTGTTCCGCCGCTGCCACCGAAGCACTGCTTAGCCTAAAGAGATTCCGCGAGAGCCAACGCAATCCACATACTCATTGGATTGTTTTTCATGCCTCATTTGGCTATCTTAAACTTCTTAAGCTAGCTAGCTTCGCTGTTCATTTTGGCTTCTCTCTCTATTATCTGTAAACGTGTACAACTAAAGTAGCTGCCCATCAATATACGTGTCTTCCTCCTCCTCCTTGTTACATTATTAACTAAAAATAACATCTAGAACCAGAATGCATAACACAACAGTTCAGCTTCTCATTCTCATCTTTGCTTACATTAGCAAGCAGCGCCAAGTTGCGGTACCAATTTCCCAATACAAACACATACTGTGTGATTTATTTGAACAATAGTATTTAGAAGTACAAACACAAAATTTTTGCACATGTGCTACCGCAACCCACCTACCTCACTCACCTAGGTACTAAATTCGTAGTTCGGTTTGTACCGCTTGGCTGGTGAACACAATCAAATTCATTCATGAAATAAGACCAAATTCCCAATAATAATCCAGATAGATACCACACCAGCCATTAACACAAAAAAAAATAAAAAAAAATCAAAATTAATACTATTAAGAAGTGACTACATTTGCAGGGTTCATTTAAATTAACGCATTTCTTAATAAAGCACAATTATTATATCCTAATGTCCATATACTTTACACCATACAGAAAGTTAAGCATAAGCTTAGTTCATACTTGAAATACGTACAAGAAGAAAATAGAAGATCCACCCATTCCTTTATTTTATTATCTTATTTATTTCCAGAGCACGAAGCACAAAATAGAAGATACTGTAGAATACAAATGGCCTGGGTAACGAAGACTAATAAAAATGGGTGAAGTAAAATATCTGATCTGTCTGTTGATAGTAAAGAGAAGAGAAGAGGGAAGAAAATAATAAGAAAAAATAAAAATTGGGCGGAATGAGAATTAAATTAAATGAACAGAAGTGACAGAGAAGGGAATTTACCGGCGAGCAGGGAGAAGGCAAAGGCTAATCAGTGAGCGTGTCCGTACAAATCATAAGGAGCCCAAAGTGCATCAAGAGGACAGGGGTGCTTGGAGTCCAATCTTGTCCAGGGCTTGCCACTACCGGACCAATGCAACAGGCTCACAGGCCCAGCGTGCAGGTCCCGGCAACTCCCCTTCACGTTATCGCCACCCAACCCATGCTGGTTCCACCTGTGCTCAATTGGCGCCACGCGTCCCGCGAACACCAACAGAAACGGCGGCAAAGAACCCAGCTCGTAGATCCGATCGTTCTTCTGAATCTCCATCCACCTCTCTATCCTCTTGCTGTACCCGATTTTCCGCCACCGCACCAGATCTATGACCATCACGCCCGTGTTGAAATAGCACGGCCTCCGCCCCGCGAACGCGCTGGCGAAGCGCATGTCCGACCAGAACCCTGCGGTGAAGTACTTGGTGAAGTTGGCGTGGCAGTACTCGGGGGCGCCAATGGTTCTAGAACCTAGACTGGTGCTCCAGAGCTTGGCAATGTCGTCGACGAGAACCAGATCGGAGTCGAGGTATATAACCCTCTCGACGCAGGGTTCGAGGAGGTCAGCGAGGTAATTTCTGGCGTAGTTGAGGGGTTGTTCGAGGGCTTGTCTGACGGAGGTGGAGATCAGGTTGCGGACGATCTCTGGATCGAAGTAATAGACCTTGAAGTTCAATTGCGGGAAGGTGGATTTGACGAGGGATTCGAGGTTGGTTTCGGAGACGAGGAAGTGGAAGAAGATGTTCTCCGGGCACTGGGAGTGTTGGAGGATGGAGTGGACGGCGGCGATGGAGCCGCGGAGGTACTCCACGTCGAGGGTGATGGCCACGTGGACGAGGGAGGGGTCGCAGACGGAGGTGGGAACGGAGGAGGCGCATTTACCGTCGGCGGCATTGCGGAATGGAGCGGCGGGGCGGAAGGAGAGGCGCGGCGGAGGGAGGCGGAGGAGGCCGTCGAGATGGTGGGAGGAGCGGATGGCTTCGGCGGGGTGGAAGGATTGGAGGGAGGGGGAGAGGAGAATGACGAGCATTGCGGCGGAGAAGAAGCCCGAGAATCTCATCAGCCACAGCATTTTGACGCGGCGGAAACCAAAGCAGAGCCTGGCCTTCTTCTTCTTGCTTTTCCTGTTGCCGTAGAAATTGAAATCGATGGAAGAGAGAGAGGCAAGGGTTGCCTTTATGTCAGCCAGAGTGAGAATGAGAATGGGAATCGGTGCCTTTCTCAATTGGAGAGAGGACGATGGTGCCGTGGGGACGAAGCGAGAGAGGAGAGAGAAGATGACGGAGAGGAATCCATGCTAAGGTGCGCACCGCCTCCTCTTCTCTTCTTCCTCTCCTCTTTAACCACACACTCTCACTCACTCAGAGGGCCTTTTTTCTTTCCAGCTTAGCTTAGCATAGCATAGCAATTTCCACCATAGAAATGTTTCACGGCCCCAGAACACAATTATAACTTTTAAGAGGCCACATTTTATATTAGCTTTAATAATTTATTAATTTGCTACCTAATTTAATTAATTAAAGATAAAAATCAAAATACCTTTCTTCTCTCATTATTTATGGAATGGAAATGGAAAAGCCTTGCGTTGTTGTCCAAGGACCAGCTGTCCCAACTCACTATACTCTCTCGCCACGCTTTACAATTATACTACTATCACTGTAACTGTGTCAGTCACCAACAATATTTATTCTTTATTTACATTAAGGTTGCGTTTCATTAGAAATGCACATTACATTACAGAGTAAAATCATATAAAATTTATTAAAAAAATATTAATTATCTTAATATAATTTTTATTATTATTAATTTTATAAGGATTCAAAATATATAACATGATATACTTGTTGCGGCTAATAGATAATAGATAAAGTTCGAATAATAAAAAATAAGTTGAGATATGTGTATCTTTTAAATACTTGGTGTGTAGAATAAAAAATTGTGTTATAATTTTCTGACTAATAAGAAGTCAAGTTTTTTTTTTTTTTTTTTGCAGTCCTCAATTGATCAATTGATGAATTTAGGTTGTCCCATAATTTTTTTAAATTAAATTTGAAATAAAAATATTCATCTTGTTTAATACCATAAATTTTAGCTAATAAAAATATATCATATTATTCTTCAAAATATAAACACATCTTTTAATAATTCTTTTTACCTTTTGAAATACAAAAAAAAATGATGAATTCTTTTTAATAGTATAAAAAAATTTAGTGTTAATTAAGTTTTTAATCCTCAAAAATATGAGATTTTTAATTTTTGATTTCTAAACTATTTTTTGGAAAAATTGGTCCCTTAAGAATTTGTGATTATAAAAAATAGTCTCCATCAGTGATGTCTTTTTATTAAGTGATGAAGTGTTATGAAAATAAAATAAAAATATAATAAAAATCAATTAAATAAACAAAAATATTTAAATAAAATAATATTAAAAATATATAACATGTTTTAAATAATTAAATATTAAAAAAATTAAGAACATATAAAATAAAATCATAAAAATATACTAATAATAAATCAAGTTAATACTATTTATTATGCATTTAAATAATTTTTAAAAAATTATAAAAAACCATAAAAAATTATAAATTTAAAAAATAAATAACTTAAACATTTATAAAAAACAAAAAAGTGGTTTACAACTTCAAAGTTACCAAAAAATAAAATAAAAAATTCTTACAACTTCAAAATCATAAAAAAAAAATAACTAAATTATAAATAATTTTACGACTTTAATTAACAAAAATAAAAAATCATAACATTTATTATGACTCAATCCCTTTGAATAATTTTTTAAAATATATTTTCGGTCGGAAAATAATAAAAATATTTACCCCTTTTAGGAAAAAAGCCGCTAGAAATAAATCTAGTAATGAACCTATGTAAGGATGTCTCGGAAAAATCGAGTCATTCAATCTAATCCAAATAGTACTTTATCTTATTACATGTTATTTTAAGGTTAATATTTGGGATAGAATTTTTCTTAATTTACAACATTCATTTGAAACACTTTATTTTTTTACAGTTATTACTATATTTTACGTTTTTTTTTTGTATTGATATTTTACCTTTATTCTTATAGTACAAATAACTCAAATGAATTGGACTAACTTGAATTGAGAGCTTTACACAGAGGACAAACTGATATTCTCCCACCGAGAAACTTGAGAAAAACATGTTCTTGGCTATAAGAATTTAAGAATTAGTATTGTACCCTCCATATGGACCCCTTTTTCATATGACAACGACCCCATCAAGGTAACAAGGATGAATGCTTTCACTTTATCTCAAAGTTAGGTCAACCTCATGGTGTAAATGCTTAGGATGCACCTTGAGTATCTTATGGTAACAGTTACATCAATTGTAAAAAATTGTTCCTGAATAT
>NC_016089.4:1340178-1344656 GCF_000004515.6 Glycine max | reverse complement strand
TAACTTCACATCCGTTTTATAATTCTATCTTACTGTTTATAAAGTATTTTCATAAATTTTAAGTACTTTATTCTTATTTTAAATTTTATAATATTAGATTATATATAAAAATGGGACAAAAATAACTTTCAGTGTTTATTGAGGTTTTGATTTTGAGTTTTTTTAAAGTTATTTCTTAAAATAATTATAAAAAAATTAATTTAGAAGGAAACAAAAGAGTGTAAATGAGAAAAAAAAAGATGGAACAATAGAAAAAAATGAATAATAAAAAAATTGAAATAGCATCGTGATGTTTTAATTTTTTTAATTATAAAATACTCTTAGTAAAATGTTTTTTTTTTAATTTAAAACTGAAAACAAATAAGTCCTTTAAATTTTTTTATTGATACTTTTTTTTAAAAATAAATTAATCATTTTATTTATTTATTAAAGATTTGTTTCTGTTTCTTCTTTCCATCATTTTTCCAACCACACTCTGTGGCAATTGTGAGCGTGAGAGTGATACCGTTGCGCGCTCTGCCTAGAATGGTCAAACCAATACATATTTGCCACATGGATAGATGTTTAGCCATTGAAACTTTAATGGAGATAAAAGTTGTTTAAAATACGATAAAGCTGAATAGAAAATAGTGATAAAAATCTTTTTGAATCAATATTATTTTATAAAAATATTTCATTTTTATTTTCTAGTTTTACTTTTGAAATGAATTGCACGTAAAAATTATGTATTTTTATTATTTAATTAAGTATTATAAATTTATTTTTAAAATATATAATAAAATATTTTATATTAATTACAAGTTTATATTTTAAAATAAAATTATTATTTAATATATGATATAGTATTGTGGTATATTTAATTATCATCAATCAAGTTATTGTTCAACTAGTATTTTAGCATCTGAATTGCACAAAATAAATGTTTATTTTATATAATTATAATAAATAAATATTTTGAATATATAAATTATATTATAACTAAAAATTAAAAATTATAAGAAATAAAGTTATAATTTATACTTTATATTTATGATAGATATTTTGTGATATAATGTTATTTTTAATTATTGAAAAATAATTGAGTTTAATCAATTACAAATCATCGTTATATGATTTTTATTTAGTTATCATAAAAGTTCGTAAAACTTTGCATATCTGAATGGTATTGATTTGATAAAGGTGTAAAACAATTTTATGGTGTTAGTGTATAACTTATTTTCTCAACTCAATTTAAAATTAAAAATATTGAAAATAACATATCGAAGAATATAAGAAGTTAAGAAAAATCTTTAAAAACACTATTATCATAGAAAAATAATGAAAGATATTTTCATTGAAGAATGACAACTCTTGTTTAAGATGAATAAATATTCTAAATTATACTAACTTTTTCGCATATTTTTTTTATGTTTTATCCTTCTAATTTTTTCAAAATCAATTAATGTTTTAAAATTTCAAAGTCTAATTAATGTTTTTTTCTCAAATATACTTTTATTTAATGCCCATTACCAATAGTGCAAATATCAAAGATAAAGGTATTAAATAATAACATTTTAGTCTAAATATTACCAATTTTAGCTGTATTAAATAATTTTTAATCCATGTACAATAACCTTAAAGGAAAATACATTCCTTTAAATACATTTTCTTTAATTTGTTAAAATATATTGAAAATTACAAAATTATATTGAGAAAATATGATGTTTTCTTTTTAAAATGATTATGTTGATTAGTTATTATTTTTTTGTTATTAAATAGATAGAAATAAAAATATATGCATGTTTTTCATACTTTGTGTACGAGACAAAAAATTATTTTATGATTAACAAAAATTATAGATTCTTTTATGTTCTCGTATATATGCTTGATTTGTATTTTCTTCTTATCCTTTTCAAATTAAATATGAAGCATACATATTTTTTCTATTCAATATCATAATTTTTAACTAAGGAAACAAATTCTAAAGAATGTGACAAAAAGTGTTGCTAATAATTCTTAAATTTAAAATCATTGCTTAAAATCTTTGAACTCTTTATAGTCAATTTCTACTGTGAAAAACCACCAAACACCATTTTTAGAGCTCTTAGATTAATCTAAGACACATTCTTATTATAAATTCTCCTTATCATAACTTTATCTTTTTAATCTCCTTGTCTCTTCAATGACTCCTCCACCCTCATCAGTGGCCCGGCACCATCCACCATTGTCATTCTTCTTTAGTCACCACCTATCACGCGGCACCATCCACCATTATCATTCTTCTGTAGTCACCACCTATCACTGCCACAATTAATTAAAATGATAATTGGACTAACTACAATTTGAATCACAATTTTTAAATGTTTAAGAATTTAGGTAGAAGATTGATAATTATAATTTTAAAATAAGAAGCAAGAACTCTTCAGTTATTTCATTTGAATGTTTCATTTGTTTTAATTAAAAATACTTTCATTTAAAATTACATTTTATTATTCAGGACTGGATAATTTTAAACCTAATATATAAAAATTTCTCTCTTTTTAAAATTATTTATCTGTTGTTCACACCCGTGCAACAGCTTCCAGCCTGGCATCCACTGCTGTCTATTAATTTTGTTCGCGTAGTGAAACCATGTGCTACACAGTCTGATCGTATCAGTATCCAGCTTTTGCTTGCTTGGCTAGTAACGTACGGCACCGTATTCCAATCTTTAATAAAAATCTTATATTTTTCTTTTGACAGAATAAAAATCTTATATTATTAACTATTAATTTGATTTGATACATACTATTCAATATATCCCCAAAGGCGCAAAGTTTGGGCGCGAAGCATATATCATATATACATATTTATGCGAGGTTGACATGATTATAGTGTAATTTTTTAAAAAAATACGGTAAAATAACAAAATTTGTATATGAAAGTGAATAAATTACAATGGTTTATAATAAATAATATTAAATGATTAAAATTAAACATGACAACCTTGTTGTTAAAATTGCCTAAAAAAATAATGTTGTTAAAATTTAAATGTATAAAAAATAATTTTATAACAAGATATTAGAATTTTATAGAAAAATAAAACCATGTGACTAATATACATGAGGTCATAGTTTTTATCTTTATTATTGTCTTTATAAAAAAATGTGGCATTGTATTTAATTAATTAATTAATTTATTAAAATGAAAGTATTTTTTTCCGCAAAAAACATGTAGTTATTATTGTTATTATTATTATTATTATTAAACACTATCCGTTAAAGAAGAACAAATAAAATTAATAATTTTTTTATAAGTTTAAATTAGTTTATATACTTTAAAATTAGAAGAGAAAACTTTTATAAAAACAAAAGTCAATAAATTAATTTGAAGTTAGAAAAAAGTTTAATTTAGCTGAATTTGAAATTTGGTGTAAGTTGTTCTCAATTATCATTATCATTAGAAAAAAACATGCAGCCACTATGGATGTGAGATCGTGCTAGTTGGTCATTTAAAATGTCAAAATAAATAAAGTTGATAGCGTCAAATCAAGCATTAGGAACATTAGCACTTTTCATATAATAGTGTATATATAGCATAGACGTTAAGTAGCCGTTGCTCGTTGGAACTAGTTTCTGCATTGACCTCGCATTCCATGTAAACTTCCATTTTCGTATACCTAATTCACCTTCGTTCATAAGCAAACTGTCTTTTCCATTAGACCATTTCCCACGCCCAATTGACAATAGCCGTTTGGTTCAGCGCCCAATTCAAATATTACCTGTCGATGATAATGTATACTTCATTTTTTTTATGGTTGACTTCAATAATTCATACTGATCCACATCATGTTTGTTTACATTGAGATTAACAATAATTGACTACATCGTCTGTAAGAAAAAACCTGAATATATGTAACTAACACTTTCTAGTCTCTTCACTGTATTTTACTACTCTAACCCAATTCAAGGATTAGTGACATTATTCTACGATTGATGCATACGAAAGAGAGAGAAAAAAGGCATAGCGTAAACGTTAAATTGGTGATTTTTTTTTTTACTAGTTTCTGGACAGACTTTTCAACCCAAGTAAACCTCCTTTTTTGAAACCTAATTTACCTGCTCATTACTTGCTGCGTTTTAGCACCTCAAGGAGTAGAGATATTTCATAACAACAATCTTTGTGGGGTGAAGATTAGTCCATATTTAAGATCGGATATCATCAACACTAATTGTTCAATATGATATATATGAGATTAAGCTATGCTTGTGCAAATTTACGATTAAGGATTTGCAGAATTTTTTTTATGTTGCCATAGCCGGGCTTGGTGATCGACTGGCTGACATGTTTTTATTTATTTATTTATTTATTATTATTATTATTATTATTAAATGTCTCTGTTTGTGTTTCAAGTGTGACCTCAATCACATACAAATATTCATGCTCCTTTTGTTATGAAATGAAACATGTTTTGATGACCTAATTAGGTGCCACAGACATCGAGTTACAAACTGCACTAC
>NC_016089.4:300000-427167 GCF_000004515.6 Glycine max | reverse complement strand
CAAAATTTGTTAATTGTGATATTCTTTGTAATATTGTAAAGTGTTCTAAAATAGACTAACAATAATTTTGTTAATTAACTATGCTAATTCCCTTGTCGATGGCTATAAATCTGCTTAGGAAATATAGTGTGACAACATTTTTAAAACGTAAAAAATGTTTTTTTTTTCAATGGCTGTAAATCATTCATAAGACATAATAAAAAATATATTTTTAGTATATAATGATTAGAAATCATTGTCGAAAACTAGTAGGTAATGATTTTTCATTCATATTTTTTTTCTTTACTTTAATGACTAAATATATTTACTTATTTATTATAAATTATGAATGAAAACTACTCCCAAAGATTTGACTAATAATAATAATAAAGTAATATAATGAAAAAACGTCTGTATAATTATTAATTACCTTGTAAGAAAGTAATAATATAAGAATATAAGAATTATAACCAGAAGATGAATATAATTTAATGGTTAACAATATATGTTTTCCTCATGACTCTAGCTAGGTTAGTTGACAAGTAATTCATTTGACTAGACTGATAAAAAGATTATTTTGTAAACTTACCTCAACACTTGAAAAAGTGTTGCAGGCTATATCTTTTGATGATATACAAAAATATGACCTAAACATTCAAACTATTATGATTGTATGTGGTCGCGAAAGCCGTTATTATACTTTAATTTGACAGTGATTTTTATTACAACAGGCCCATAAGTGAAATTACAGTTGCTTGTAAGAAATGACAATGGACATTTAGAATTAATATAGTTGAAATATTGTTGCTTATACTTTTAACAACAAATTTTTAGCTTCCTGCTATAGTTTTTTTTATAGATAAATATGTATTGTATAAAATTTGTTCTACGACATTTCATCTTACTACATTTCTCAAACATCATCAAGTAGACTATATACAATTTAAGGCTTATACACTTTTTGTTCCCAAGATCATTTGAATTTTTTTTTACAGAAAATCTTTTGAATCTTTTAGTTAATACTAAAATGGGATAATTAAATTTTTAATCCCTAATTTTTTTATATTTGATTTTTAGATTTTAAACAAAAGTTTGATTAGTCAAGATTCCTAATTTTTTTTTTAAAATTTGATTTTTTGTTCATAAAATAAATTTTGATTGATCAAGGTTTCTCAATTTTTTTCCATTAACATTTTTAATCTTAAACTTTTTTAAAATTTGATTTTTAATCCCTAAATCTCATTATATAAATAAAAATAATAAGTTTAAACTTTTATTTAAAGACTAAAAATTAAAAATTTTAAAAGTTTATTGGTCAACAAAAAATTTAGAAATTAAAAACCTTAAACGAAAAGAAGAAGTTAGAAAATCTTAATCCGTCAAACTTTTGCTTAGAGACTAAAAATCGAATTTCAAAAAAGTTTAAGGACTAAAAATTTAATTAATCCTTTATAATATTATTAATGAAATAATTCAAAATTATTTTGTGGTAAAAATATATATTATATATATATATATATATATATGAGTAACGATTTAGAACAGTGCAAAGTGCTAACCTGTAACGATTATCTCACAGGCAGGTTTTGGAATTCCTTTTTAGCTTTAAAGTTATTATGTGTTTAATTTGAACACAGCCAAATAATTTCTAGAGAATTTTAAAGTTTGGTCGCCAGCTTCAACCATATCCTTACTACTATAATCATCGTAATCTGGTAGGAATTGGCTACTGATACGTACGCAAACACATAATTGCTCACTCGCATGCATGTATATATGCATATATACTACATCAATGCATGATTATGATATTATATATGCATTTTGACATTGCATATTAATTTAATTTTTAAGTAATTAAATTACACTAAAAATTAACTAGTTTTTGAAACATTCAACAAATAATTAAGAAAAAAAATTAGGATTGTATATGGATTAAATTTTACTTTGAGTTAAATAAAATATGATAACTATTTTTCTTTTCAAAGATCGTGTAAGTATTTTTTTTTTATAAGAAGCAACTAATTTTACTTGAGTCAGATATATAATAACTATTTTTTGTTCATGTTTTCTAGAATATTTCATCATTTTTTGGAAAATGATTTCTCCTCTTTTATTAGACTGCTATAGTGATAAATTTAATTATATTTTTCAAAGGTATTTGTTTTTAATTAACATTAGAAAAAGACAACGTTTAACAAATTATTTCACAATAGTTCACATTGACACCGAAAATATTAATTTTCACAATTCATAAAATGCCTTAAAGTATCAAAATAGAACATTTTCAGAATACTCGATCTGCAAAATCAAGTCACCCTTCAGGCTTCAAGGCTTCAATTCACACAGTCACGATTAAAGTGTCCATTATGTACCAAAATAAATAAATTAAAGTGTCCATTTCATATCTTGATGTGTTGATGTTTAAACGATGAAGCTGCCAAAGTTCGATTGCATAAATTATTCTTTTGAAACTGTATAGGTAAGCATTCCATCATCTCTCAACTAATTTATTCAAAGCTTCTTCAAGAGTGCTTTCAAAATATTGGCCTCCCAATGATGGCATTGAATAAGAATAACACTTATTTCTTCGCATATTGGCGGGTGAGCAATTAAGCACAATCCATATCTATATATAATAATACCAACGAAAAAGATAAATGTATAATATATGTGAATCTGTGAAGTGTGAAATCTGAAGCGAATTGGCTTTCGTAAATAATAAAAAAATAGAAGCCTATTAAAACTGACTGGGCATCCTATGAATGGTTGGAAAAAGAAGAACTTCTTCCTCTATACAAGAATTTCTCCTTCTTATTTATTAGGTCAATAAACTTTTTTGTGATGTTAGTTTTATACGTAATTTATTACCATGATTTTTTATTTTAATGTTATCTCTCTTTTAATCATCATTATATCGAGTGTGATATTTCACAGATCTCAACTTTTTAAAATATCTCAAGCGTTTGAATAAAAAAAATTAATTATAATATATATTATATATTATACAAAAAAAAAATTAAGCATCAAAAAGATTTATAACAAGTAACATACTATTATTTAGTCAAACGAGTTAAATTCCTTAGTTAATCTTAAAATAATGAATTATATCTATACTTATTTCAAAATAATACACTTCTACGTTTAAAATTGAAAGAGAATGTAATACTTATAATTTAAGAGTAATGATTGGTAAACATTTTAGCACTTAATCAAACACTTCATGAACACTTATTGTTTTCTCTATTTTTTTTTTCCTATTACATCTATGATATAGGTGTCATCTCGAGTAGAGATAATTACTAATTAATTATTTTCCATAGTTTATACGTTTCCATATCAAAGTGACGATTAAATAATTATTATTTAACAAATCATTGTCTCAAGACATGGCAAGCCACCAGAGTAATGGAAATGGTAATGGCTTGCTATAATTCAATACCCAAAAACCATGTGTTCAGATTCTTCCCACCACCAGAATCTCCTTTCACGACCTAGCTAGTTTGTAAGTGCAAATAAATAGGAACTTGGCGAATCTAGAGTCCAGAGAGGAAGGATCTTGGACTATTGCGGAGTTGTTCTGTACAGTGCAGGTGACAAAGAACGTTGTCTTAGTGGAGCCATTGTATTCAATAATAATTCTGATTTTTAGTGTGGATGATGACATGGGTGCCCCAAAATTATGTTGCTCCCACTAATACACGATATCCCTTATAAAATATACATTTCTTTTAAGTTAATGGGATTGCACAGGAATGACCTTTGGTGAATGCCAAGAACAGATTAATTGATTTATAGAAGAAAAAAATTGCATGCCCTAATAAAAATGCTTAATTAGTGGGTATACCTGCTGCTAACCGTTTCAGTTTAAGGACATTAATGGGTCTTTCTTAAGGCTGACCTTGATATATATAGATAACTTAAAGGCAGATACGGTCGGCCTTTTGGAATTTGGAAATAATGTCTCTATGTTTATGGACACACCGGGATTTGGAAAGCAGAAAGTAGAGAATATTTTGGTGCTGTAGTTGAGCAAAAATATCTTATTTGTTAAGGGTCTTTTGATCTCAGTAAGAGGCACTAGGATGAGGTTCTTGAACAATATTTATAATTTTCTTTTGATAGCTGCCTTACCTAGAAATAAAAGAAATAAGCTACTGTTATTTATATAAAAAAAGATAAAATATATATGTTTCTCATCTTTAATAAATATCAGAATTTTAGATTTACTTTCTAATAAATTTTTTCTTTATTTTTCTCACTTATAAAACAAAAATTTTGTTTTTTCCCTTGGTATTCCTTTTTTTAGTCCCTAATAAAGTAAATTTTGTGTTTATTTTTTATAATTTTTTATTTGTTAGTAGTCTATTTGAAAAAGATTAATAATAAATAATTTTTTTATTAGAGTGAACACAAAATCCTCTAATATATATATTAAAAAAATATCAACAATATTGTTGTTTTGGCCCGCACCACCATTATCCCCGGCACCCAAGAAAAGAGTTGAGACTGACTTAGGAGAGGAGGTTAGCAGGCTAGCTCGTCAAAAATTGAAATAGAAAGAAAAAAGATGAAAAAGTTCAAGTTTCTTATTTCATTAAACTAACCTAAAAAAGATGAAAAAAGACTTAAAGATATTAACAATTGAGAAAATATATTATATATTGACAAAATAAAATAAGTTTACGTCCTCATCAAATCATAATTTATTATATATAATAAATTTATTATTTTTATAATAATTATCCTAAAAATCATATCAACAATCATTTATGATTAAATGAAAATATAATATTATTTTATAATATCAGTGTATTAAACTCTTACTAATTTAGCCTAAATTTGATTTGAATATAATTAAATTTTCTATTAGCATCAAATCAAATGAATCAAGTTTATAAAATAAATTAACAACAATAATAAATGTGTAATTTGATTTTTGAATAATTGAAACCTAAGTTAATCCTAACCACCTAATAACATTTTCTTTTTTTTAAGAAAAAAACATACAAAGCGGCTCAACAAACCAACCTTGGGAAGTTAGGCAGGACAGTCTAGTAAATTGAGCTACTTAGCCCATCGAGCCCAAGCTGTTACTTGGAGTGTTCCAAGCCCTTTAAAATGGGATTGTCCAACTTATTCTAAGTAAAAATGAATAATTTTTATGATTAAAAAAATATTTTCTTATCATTTAATACTTATTTAAAACTATATTATTGAAATAAAATATATAATTTATTTAATTATGATGTGACATTATAAACATCAATTAATAAGAGATAAAAAACCTTAAAATGAATTGCGTAAATTATACTTATTAAAAATATTCTTAGCATATAACCATAAGTCAATTAATGTGCTATGTGTACACTAGTCACACTGTGATTTGGATAGTAGAAAGTTGAGAATCTTTTGGTACAGTATTTTTTGAAAATCTGATTTGATAAGGGTGTTTTGATCTCAGTAACCGTCTTCAAAGTTCAGTATGGGAAGAAATCAAATAAATAAACGAGAACTAAAACAAAATGTTATATACTAAAATAGACGTTATAATTTATAAGATGTTACTATTTACTAAAATAAACAGGGGTGCTTCCAGATCAAATTTGACTAAATTCAAACAAAATTCGACCAATTGGATTGGGTTTGTGATATTTTATTGACAAATCTAATCCAAACCAACCAAATCATATATGTAAAAATTTTAAAAAAATAGAACAACATTTTTCTGTCTCAAGTTTTATATATAATGACTAAATTAATTAATGTCCTAGATATCAAATTGTGATATTAATAAAATAATAATTTTAATATTAATACAATATTTTTATTTTAAATAATAATAAAATATTATATTAACATGTGAAAACAAACAAACAAAATATAAAATAAAAACAACAGCTAAAACAAAACACTATTTTCCTTTTTTGTGAATTAAGAGGAAAAATCCAAAGCAATACCCTGTCAACACCCATAAAAATAGACTTTTATATTTACTAAAACAAGTTGTTATTAAAAAAAATTATAAAATAGAAATTTATATTATGTCATTTATTTACTTTGTTTTTTTATCCGTACTTAAGAATAAAAAATAATATAAAAAATTTACAATAACTCACGATACTATCATTTTTCTCTTGTCTACCATTGTGATGATACTTGTTGCCAACATTTGTAATTAGATATTAAATTTTTTAATGAAAGATCTTAAGTTAAATATGTTATAGTTAACTCTTACACAATTCTTCAATATGTATCTACTTTAGAGCGAAATAATTGCCTATATAGTTACCACAAAAAGACGACCCTTTGGCCTTGTTTTATCGCCTCATCCATGATAAGACGGTTCTATCCTTTCACAAGAGTCATGGTACGACTCTCATGCATGCTGTCTTGCTTAAAAAAACTTCGTGCCCCATTGTCGAGAGGCTCTTCTCTATGCGAAGGTATGGGGGAAGGATATTGTAAGCAGCCTTATCCTTGCATGCTGTCTTGCTTAATTTACTCATTTTAAGATAAGATCAAGTTTACTTTAAACTAAGGTATCTTAATAAGTAACATATATAACCCTTCTTAGTGCTCACTTTCAACAGTGGAGCAGATCGTTTGTCAATATATGTATACCAATTACAGGTCCTCTCTAGCTATAGGTCGTATATTCAATCAAATGTACTTTATTACTTAATAATCAAAACAAATATAATGCAATATCCACTAAGCAATTCATTCCGTTCCCTCTTCCTCTTTCTTTTCTCTCAAATAAAATAACATTTCTAATCGTTTGTTAGTCTTTTTAATTCTCTTTTATCTTGTATACTTTTACGACTTATTTAGTATTAAACTGTGTAATATACATGATTTGATAGAAGAAAAGAAGTCACTTGAACGTGTTTAATTAATCCATTATCTGAATTGTCATTGGCTAGCATATCAAAATGGTGGCAAGCAATAGCATAATATATCCGATTTCACGTAACAGCAAATTAGGCATCATGAAGTGGGTAAGATAAAATGCCATTTGACTATATAATAATATATATAACCTTTAGGCCTTTACTTTTTTCTCATTTCCGTTTATTGTATACTAAAGATGATAAATCACGTATTCTGTAAACTTGCACGCATGCAATATATTAATGATGTTGACGTAAATTGGTATAAAACGTTACTGCTAATATTTGAATGTTGCTTCAATTTAGACACGCAATACATACATATAGCAGCTAGGATCATGATCATGAGGCTTAGACTGAAGTTTGACCTGCATCATTTGCATGCGTGAAAATTGAACCATCTCTGAATTTTCTTTCCCTAGTGTCATGCACAAAGGTGACTTAGCTGTCAAAATGAGCGGCTGCTTATTCTTCCCAAATTCTTCTCCTACATTAGAGTGTGCTATATGTAAATGACAGAATATCACGTTCTTGTTAGTGTAATCTGAGTATGAACCCCTTTTTCTAACTAGAAAATTAAATTACAATTAAAATCAATGGTGTTTGATATGAAAATCTAACTACATTATTTCCCTATCTCTTTTCATTAAATTAATTTCTTATCTCAAACTTTTTTTCTCTTTATTCTGATCTTTCTCTTTGTTATATAAAAAATTAGATGAAAGGATTATATAAATACAATTTATCTTAATTAAATTCCTATTTGCTTTCTTCTTCCCTATAGTTGAAGTTGTCAACATGATGATCTCAAAATGAAGAAACCTATATTCAATGATTTATACAATCCAAAACCAATCTTAAAATTGTTTATTCCATAAGGTAGGCGAAAGTTAGCTCAATTGGCAAGATTAAAAGGTGTTGACAACAAAAATGTCTAAGGTTCAGATCCTTCTATTGGGTTTTTTGTTTGTTAATTAGTCAAGAAACGGTAAATCTCAAAAACGTGGATATAAATTTTCTATTTTTAAATTGATAGAAACTAGAAAGAGATAAAACAAAAGAGAATGGAATTAATGCAATGATATTAATTAATTAGCTGTCGTTATTTGAATGGTTTAAATTGTTTAAAATAAATTAACGTAATATAATGCAACTTGATGGAATTTATTTCATATTTTTTAAAGGACTTAATTTCATTTTATTAAATACATGTTTTTCTTCTTCTTTTTTTCTTCAATGACGACAATGAGTTAGGATTGAAACCTAAGATCTCGTACATGTTACTCAAACTCTCACCACCAAAGTTGTGAAAAATCGCACATTTTATGATTTTTCTCCCAAACCCGTGCAAGGTCGTCGAGCCAAAAGGATCATGTTTTGTAAAGATCATTATGAAGAGCAATCTACTTCGTTCAATAATGCATTATCTGCTTTGTGACGATCTCTTCATCTTTGCACACCTTGTTCCTTACGCTCACTGCAAAGAAGAGAGTCTCTTCATCGCTTGCATGTGTTTCATCTAAACCATTGTGGTTCATCTCTGCTTTGGGTTCATTAAATTGTTGCATTTTGTTCACGATGTATATTTCATCCTCGGGTTCTATTCTGTTGTTGTTTCTCTGTTTTGTTGGTGTCGTGCAATGCCTCTCCTGTTCACTCTTTTTTGTTTAATTGGATTACTGTTGCTGTTGAGTCAGATTTGACTCTTTTTTTTTTACTTTGATTAGGTGAGTTGATTATGAGTTATTTTGTGTTATTAATGATGACATATAAATTTATAAGTATAAAATTTAATTTAAATTTAGTTAAAAGTCAGGATAATATTATAAGAGGAACGTTAAGAAAACATTATTTAAAACCCTACTTCAAACATATTTTTTCATTAATTAAAATTTATTAAAAATATGTATCCATGCATTCGCATGGGTTATTCTTATTTTGATGCATGCTAAAAAATAATTTTGTTTATAAAATTAAATGGTTTTATTGAGAAAATATAATTAACTAATTAAGTTCTAGAAAGGAGAGAAAGAAAGAGTTATGTAAATAAAAAAATATTTATTTTATAAATAATATTTTGAATAATTTAAAATAAAAAAATGAGTTAAATTAGATGCAAACTATTTAGATCAATATCACTTAAAATAAATTATTGTTTTAAACTCTAATGGATAATTTATATTTTATTAGCACTTATTTGATACGTTGTTATAAGTGTTTGGTGTTATCTTTGTCCCATAAGAAGAAACAATACTAAATTAATTAATAACTCTCAAATTCTCTAAAGTAGGTGTTTTTTTCTCCTTAATTGAAATAGTCTAGCAATATTAACTAATTATAGCAAAGTCCATTAGTTGTAACAAATACTTAAAGGACTAATATTTTTATTCAAGTATTTCGATCAAATTTCCAAAAAAAAAATTATAATGATATTATAAATTATAAGTATATTAAAAATAATATTATAAAATGAATTTAATTTAAAATAGATATTTTAATTTAGGATATAATTATATATTTTTAAAGAAAAAATTATATAATAAAAAAATATTTCAGTTTTAGTTATGGATAGTTATATTTAGATTTAAGTCAATCAGTGTATAATTCAAGCAAGTCCTTTAAATGATATTTTTGGTCTTTATAAAAAAAACTATTTTATGATTTGTAACGAAACATAATTTTATAAGATAAAAAAATAAAAATAAATATTGTAAGTCTTTGATCTATAGTTGTATTAAATACTTGTAGAAAAAATATTCACTCATAATGGTTCTCCCATAATGATGTTGAACATGATTATTTTTTGTGATATTTGCAATTTTTATAATAAAAAAATTAAAATTAATTTGATTTATAGTATTACTGAGCAAGTAATTTAAAACTATATATTTTATAATAGAAATATATTTAATAAATTATATATTTATGTAAAAAGTTAACTTTATTATATAATTATTAATCAACTAAATTTTCATATATGAAGTCATTAAACATAGATCCAAAATATTATTATGTAATAAATTAATTAATTAGATTTAAATTCTTTTTTAGTATAAAATTTTCAACCTCATAAAATGAATATTATTCAACTAAATATTTATTGTGTGGTGAATGATAGTTGTAGTTAATGCCATAGAAAAGTATTTTAATTTATGATATTATCAAATACTTGGTCAACATTCGTGTGAAATACTCAAAAAGAAAATTTGATCATCTATATTAATTCTGAGCATGATTGTCTCTTGTGAATAATATATATTTATGATTTGTACCATTAAAAAAATTAAAACTAATTTAATTTATGATATTTTTTATAAAGTAATTTAAATTATTTTATAAGAAATATATATATAGTCAAAATATTATTATGTAATATATATATATATAAACACATTATACATATTAGTCAGATATAAATTATGTTTTAGTATAAAAATCTCTATCTTATAATATAAAAATTATTCAATAGAATATTTACTGATTAAATTATTTAAATTTATATTATATCATTTTAAAGTAAAAATTATTTTCCCTTAAAAAAAGGTAAAGAAAGAGTCCTCTCCATGGTTTGTCTTTTGTTGCTTGAGAATCTTCCACATTAGAATCAACACCATATGTATGTTTATTTGGAAACCATCCCCCATGCTAAGGTTGCCTAAAACTACTAGAAGAAGAGGTGAGGAACAACCATCCATTAGCCATGATTACCTAATAGACAGCTGAAAACGAACGAGAACTAGAAAGACGAGTAAGGTAAAAGTATAGCTAATGGTGAGAATCCTAAGAAGACGGAGTAGGACTGAGGGGCAAAAAGACCCAAATGATTCTCGAGAGAGGTAGTTCTATGAAGGTTTGAATCTCGTCACCTTCATTTGAATTAAGGGCTCAAGTGCACAGCCTAAAGAGCATCCATCCACCCTTGAAGGGCCGCCATAGGTGTTAGGGTTATCAAGTCATCGAATGCACTACTACCCTGACCATATATAGGTGCATTTCATCTTGTAGTGTACCAAAAGTCTAACTCTTCATATCACTACAGCACATGCCATCAGTGTATAGTCCTTCATAGTATATCGTCTCAACTCATGAATTCAGGATTAACACAATGAGGCTTTCACATCATTACTCTCTATAATATCCAATAACATTTCCTCTACAATTTGATTCCAACTACGAATACCTCATACATATGGTCACTGACCTCAAAATCACATAGATATGTATAAAAGTAAAATTTTATTAAAAAAATAATGATATACTATAAATTATAAATATATATTAATATTTATAATAATTCTTTTTATAAAATACTTATGTATCGGCTTAATTCTTTGTTAAATCCATAATTAATATATGTACACAATGGGTGGCCTTGACTAGCCGAAAAAGAGAAAATAAAATTAATAACATTAACTATAAAAGTATATTTAATTTTATTTGATGATCTCCTCATTATTTAAGAAAAAATATTGTTTGATTTAAAAGGATGTTATAAGAACTAATCTTTTTAAAATAGATGTCAAGAGTGTTATTTCATTGTGTTTTTTTACACTACCCCAGAAATACTCTCTTTTGTTTTTAATTTATATTTTACATAAATATTAATTACTATAAATAATTCACTTAGTAATTAAATTCAATATATTAATTTTTTAATATATATATATATATATATATATATATATTCTTATCTTTATATTTCATTCTTCTAAAACATATTGCTAACTCCATGCATCTTGTATCAAGTTCTGGCCTTTCTATGCGTATCAGCAAATGCGCAATTATTAATTTATTTTCTGTTAAAAGAACTTCAAACAGGGACAAAAATCTGGTGCAGAGAGAAATGAGGGCCAGATGTTTTCTTTTTCTTTGGCTATAGAACCCTAAATATATATGTTGTTACTAAAGGTATCATCATTGAGAAAGTTCATTTTCTGGATTCGAGGTGGAATCAATCAAGTTGAAGAATGCATAATTTATTGAAGGGATCTCATTTTAGTGGGGGAACTTTGAAAATCACTTAATGTTGTACACTAATAAGAAAATGCCAGGCCTATTCAATCTTTTGAGTGGAATTTGTATAAAATAGTGACAGAGACATTACCACTAGGCCAAACAAAAAGGCAAAACCACGCCATAGAAAGTAATAAAATAAAATAAAAAAGGGGCTAAAAAATAGAAAGCAATGTACTATAGAGATCTTCGGCCTATTCTTATTTTTGTGGAATTATTAGAGTCTAACTTTTTTCTGAACCTAACTCCAACTTCTGATACATGCATGCTCCCAGCTCCAGGCATTTACCAGAAAAAGTAAATAATTTCTTAGCTATATAACATATGTGATCTAAGACATTCTAAGAATTGGAAAAGTTCCTCCAATAATGTGATGTGAAATTGGCTGATGTCATGAAAATTATCAACTAGTAGTACCTTATAATTTGTCAGTACACTGATGTAGAGCATGTGATACACTAAACCCCACTAAAGAGTTTACAGTGAGAAGCATTCAAATTATGACATCAGATAAAGTTATGACACTTGAATTACTCCAATATGAATTAATCTGTATGGAAAGGTCAACGATTGATAGATATAATGGGACACTATATATATATATATATATATATATATATATATATATATATATATATATATATATATATATATATAAAACCATGTCTAGAGCTTTCAAAGAATATTAACAGTTCTTCTTCTGTAGATTATCCAACTACAGACTTGTTCTACGGTCTGGTTCTTCCTAGTTGATATTTAGTGGCTTTTTTATGTGGGAGCTTCATTATGATGTTGGCTACAAAGTCATCATGGATTGGATATTGACGCCATCATGACATGAATTTCATCATGAGACATTGATACACTACCGTAACCATACATTATATATTTGTAACATCAAAATTTTTGTTAAGGCTAGTATCAATTAAGGTGGGGCTTACTTTATGTTTTTATTTGTAGTTGGTGTGTTTTTGTTAGCATCATGAAAAGGATAAAAACAACATAGTCTTGATTCTACGATTTCCTTAGAGCAAGGAATAATCTAAAAAAATAGTAAGTGGGAAATAAAATAATTTTTTATGATTATTAATAAATACATGTAACTCAATTAAAAAATTAAACACGCCCTAGTCCTTGGTTTTTATCATGGAATTTTGGTTTAATTTTACATGAAAAAAATTCTAGGCTTAAATAGCGCTTATAGAAGAATTTAAATTTGTCTTCCTTAACTTGATCAACCCTTTGAAATTAATTGTTCTAAGATTTATTTATCAGTTTATAAGCTAAATCAACTTAATATTGGCCCAAAATCATTAGTATTTAGTACGATGCTATTATATATAAGACCAAATTAAGATACAGAATTTCATATTGTATTTCTTAATAAAAAATAGAACTTGACCATACTAACAAAGTGAAATTCTAATTCTAATTGAAAAAATAATAAAAAATACATATAATATTATATCTAAATTTTCTCCTTATGCCCTTACAATAGCAAAAAAAAAAAAAAAACTCCTTATACGTAAATAAATTCATCATTCCTTACAATTCTTTTAACATTGAATAAGTTTTTATTTTAAAAAAAAAAAACTCGTCCTCTAGCTAATTATGTACAAATGATTATGCGGCAATTATTTATCTAATGACTATGATTAAGCAAGGAGTAAGGTCGGAATATAAAATTACATCAAACATAAAAGCGTTGAGAGATAAGACTAGATAAAATTTGGAAGGAAAAAGATAGTCATTTGATTTATGCATGAGATTACATCCACAGAGTGATTCAAGATAAGCATTCTGTGATTCCAAATTTGCATTACCATATTTAGTAGGTAAAATAAATTATCTCTTTTCTTCTTTTTTGTATTTGTTTTGTTAACTCGAAAATATTTCAACTAATGACCAAAATACAATGACTTTCAAACTTATTATTGTATCTTGTTACCACAAAGCAATTCTTTTGTTCTCTTTTTTGGGTTACACTGCATACCACGTATTTGTACTAGTATTTACAAACATCCATTCATATTAAAGAGATTTTCCATTTTCTGTGATTTAGACTTCAGCTCCACTAAAACAATTTTTGGGGTTTGAACTCATGTTCGAAATCGTCATATATCCAATTGAGTGGTCTTGAATGCAAGTCAGTTTTCAATTTTGGTCAATTGTTTCATTGCCAATATTATTGAATGATTTTATTTTCAAGATTAATTCCCATTATGTTCAAATATATTATTGCTAACCTTTTTCCTTTTGATTCTATCTATTTCTTATAAATCGAGACATAATTTATTCAGATCTTATTATTTTTATAATCTTTTTAATATTTAAACTTCTAACATTTGAACTATTGTTTAAGTTCAAATCTCATATGACGTGATATCTAAGAGAAACATTTTTAGAATTATTTACCTCAAATATTAGTTGCTTCCTTTCTTATTCTTTTTTTCAAGATTTGTATAATTGGAACTGATTAATCCATCATGTTTCTAAGTTCTAACATGCCTCTGACTCATTTGGAGCATTTATATACAGTTGTATAAGATTTGGTTTTTCTTTTTTGAACTCCCTTAATGTTGGAAACATGAAAATCCAACAGATACACTCAACTTTCTTTTTGTACTCATAATGGAGCAATCATGACTACGAGTCTACGACGCATATATGTAAATTCCAATGTTTAAAACATATGGAATTCGACCAGAATCATTACTTTTATTCCAACGTTGGGAACTTGTGATTAATGGTTAACCTTATACCAATAAGTATTGCAGCATTTAAAATAGTATCCTCCAGTGCAAAATTGGGAGTTTTTGTTCTTTTAACTCATTATCTAGCTTTCTATTGCAGGCATATGAACCCAAGCAACAAGATATACAATACTTGTACTAATGGCCGAAACATAATTACTTAAACCACGAGAGGAACAAACATTAGCATTATCAAGCCAAACCATCTTAATTCTTTGGAAATTATACTCTTAATTGAATAAACCACGCTAATAATCTCCCAAACACTAGATAGTTGGTAACAATAAGCACACATGGGACAATTTTATGTATCTATTAAAATTATAAAAATGCCCGGTTCCAAATTATAAATGATCATGAATTGGTAACAACTAACAAGTACAACCTTCAGTACCTTGAATGTTTTAGAAATTTTGGAGATTGAACTCCAACTTCATGTAGTTATATTTATAACCAAATGCATCAAGAACATGTACTACATTAGGCATCATTAAGTTGAATATTAGGTTTCTGGCAAATGTTCATATTGCTGACCAGCGTCATTGATCATTCTAATGATAAAATTAACTGAACTAACAAACTCCGTAGCGAATGTCTGATTCGACTTATTTCAAAGAAATAATGACTTATTCTTATCAACTTAAAAACCCTTTTAAAATAAAAGCGATTGTTTCCTTCTATCAAAGTTATTCCAAAGATACTAACTTACAATAGTGTGTGCATCATTCTGAGTAACATAATTGTCAAGTAAATAGTTAAAAGAAAGTTGTAAAAGGTTACGGACTTATGGTGATTCATGATTAATATATGTTAAAAAAAATACTACTAGGAAAAGTATGGCCCTGTAACCAACATCTAAAAATAACTACGATACAAGAATCAGTTTACATTGCAACATAACCATGTACACAGAATATTGCCAAATAGCATGAGACCACCAGCTCGAAATCTAACCACATTTAAGCGTACGAAATAATAAATTTCCATCATATGCCCGATTTGCAAAACAAATCATCAGATAGTCTGCAGTTACAAACTTGATGTATGCTATACTGCATTTTCCTCAAATCGACATTGCTCGGTTAAGCTTTTACCCACTCCAAATGTTAAAATACTAAACATGTAAATCTGAAAGTTAAAAAACTGTCCAGGAAGCAGGCTGGCATAACCAATCAGATTGATTAATCGATTCTTCCACAATCATGCAAAAATACAATTTGATGCTTCATCAAGAGTTGCTACTTACATTGAAATGGTCATGTTGTAAATCTTGTTCTGTATAGACTGAGAGCAACATATTCCACCGTCACCATTCTGCCATCAAAGAATCGTCCATGCAAACAATGTGCTTCCGAACAACATGCTTCAGCTCTTCCATACTCAACAAGGACAGAACCAGGTGTAAATACATGACCATAAATATCATCTTCCGTGTCAATGCTCTTTTGGGGACCAACCAATTCTGCACTGGTATCCCATTCAGCAAAGCCTTCCTGAAATGCAGAAACTGTCTTTAGATTCCATATTATTTTCAATATCCACATCAATATCAGTTAGCAACCATCATATCAAGAAATTCTGGCCCATCATCGAGAGTATCCTGTTGACCCAGACATTCTTGAATGATACTACAAGGTATGTTCTTATCCTCTGCATCTTCAACTGCTGTATCATCTACAAGGTGTTCTCTACATGATTTATCATCAAAAACTTCAGCACTTTTATCAACATTAACACTGCTACCCTCATCAACTTTATCTTCTTCCATTTCTTTGTTATCATGGATTTCCATCCCATTTGTTCCTTTAAATTTGGAGTAATTAGCCTTGTCAGAAAAACTATATTCTGTATTATTAGTAATACAGTTTGTGTCTTGAGAAACATCTTTAGCATCCACTTTGTTTATGACTTCACATTCTTCTAATTTGGTTGCTAAATTCTCGTCACTGCTATGCTTGACTACATTAATTGATTTAATAGTCCCAAATCTGCAAGATCAAAAAAGACTACATACAATAAATGTTTATAATTTATGAAGTTTAAAATTATGAATAATTCCAAAGGAAAAACAAATATTAGCTTGACTTATGACCTTGCACATTCCAATCGGACATCATCCAAAATTTCTTCAATTGTCACATCAGATAAAGACCAAATAGAGTCTGCAAACTATTCATATTTTACACAAACAGAAATCATCAAAATATGTAATGTCTTCAATTGGACATCATCCAAAATTTCTTCAATTGCCACGTCAGATAAAGACCAAATAGAGTTTGCAAACTATTCATATTTTACACAAACAGAAATCATCAAAATATGTAATGTCTAACAATAATATTAAAAAGAAAAACATATATTTGACACAAAGCACGTGTGAAGCAAGAGCCCAACAAAGATTTGTACAAGTCTAGTGCTCCTTTTCATATGAAAGACAGCCAGGATCAAAATGTGGATTAAGTACAGGCAACTAGTCTACTTGAAACTAAGACTGATAGAAATTGAATCAGACAAAGATTACAATCTGGAATAAATTAGGAATCTTTAAAGTGAATTGCTCTCGCAACTTGGCTCTGAATCAAGACAATTCAGATTCAAGTATGAGAGGCAAGAACTCTAGTTGTATTAATCCAGGAAATTGAAGAGTCTTCCATCTCCTACCCAATCTTCTAACACAATTCCAAAACAAACCCTTCTCCACTTCTCCGTTATTTATTTCCCTCCTATTCACTGATTATGCTCTCAAATGTCCAACAGTCAAGTCTGTTAGTACTGCGGTCAACAGTAACAGCTGTTCTCTGGTCTAATCCCTTACAACCCCTCCATTCCTTCTAATAGACCTTCTTGATAGGAGACCAAACAAAAACATACTGCAAATTTCATTTTAACACTAAAAGCATTAAAAATTGAATTCATGTCATACAAAACAATCCCTTTTCACTTACAGCTAACAGACACTTCAAATAGAAAGGGAAAAAAAAGACCACTGAAAGTGAATGAAAATATAATAACCTCAAAAGCTAAATAAAAAATTGCATACCACATTATTAATCTCTAGTACTTGCGTTGGCTTTCTGAGCAGTGGTTCTGCATGCTCTGGAATCCCATATGACGGTGGCTCACCAGCATTTTCCTGGAATATATTTATTTAATGTAAAAAAATATGGATATAATTCAAAGACAATCAAGGTATCATATCCAAGGATTAGAATAAGACTAAAGGGATGAGAGGATGGTGAAGTTACCGAGGGTGATGCATCAGGCATAGCCTGAAGAACTGTTAGTACTTCCCCTCCCAGCTTCATACCATTCAAACCCGCACAAGCTTTGATGGTAACAGAGTGGTCCACATACTTAACAGATGGCTCAAATCAGTGTTCAATAAAACAAAAAAGAGATTACAACAGGAGAGAGATAACAAAAGCAAATAATAGTACACATGCTTTTAGATTTTTTTTCCATCTTAGAATAGAAAAAGATACTAAAGAAAAAATAACAGCTTTTGCAAGAGCTCATATAGATAAGAGGAAACCATAATATGCCAAAATTCATAAATACTAAATCCAACAACCAACCCATCATATTAACTTGAATTTGACTCTTCTAAACTAAGGATGCACTTTAAACGAAAAGGTGTTGAGTTATTATTAAACTCTAATAACTTGATTTTTGGATCGAAGGATATAACTCAGCATGTTTCCCTTCATAGCGCACCCCACTTTAAAGGAGTCAAATCGCTAGCACATAATGGGTTTATCCTGCCAAAAGCCCTAAAGAGAATGGCTCAGTAAGTACTTTTTCCAGGATGTGACAAAGTTGTACGTATAAAATTGTGTGCACCTATGATAAACCAACCCCAAGGCAGCAGTTTAATTAGGTTAATTTTGATGATTTTGTTTGTCTGCTGGAATTACAAGGAATGGTCCAATTACTGATTTGAGTTTTCTAAGACCATTCAATTGGCTCAGAAGTCAGAAAAAGGATGCTTGAATCATCATCTTAAAATGACAGTGTCACTTAACTAAAGAAAACAAAAGAAGCTTCAAAAGGCACACAAATGACAGTCTTAGCTGTTGAAGAAGATTTTCTTACTCCCAGGCAACATCCCATCCCCACACCCTAGCAGGAGAAAAAAATATTTCTTCTTTTCTTTGCACTTGGAGCTGAACAGAGACTGAATTTGTAAAAACATTGATGAAAAGTACACAGATGGAGGATTTTAGAAAATATAAATGGACAAAGTTGAGGGGGGCAAGAAATATTTACAAATGAAAAACACAAAAAGAAGTATTTACAAATGGACCCTTGAGCCACTTGGGATTTGCTCAGGTTGGTACACAGGCAGGTAAAAAATCATAAATACTTCTATTGTACAAAAGATAAGAAAACTATTAAAAGATAAATAAGAAAGAAATGCAGTCTTACCTCAAGAAAAGCACATGATCCATTGCTGACCTTGGTTTCAAAGTGGTAAGCCTTCAAAGATCCAAACGAACCAGCAATCTCCACAAGCTAGAGAAGAAAATATGAAAAATAAATAGGTCTTAGTCACATGAAAGCTTAATTAAGAGCATTTAGTTACTAGACGGAGTACCAAAAAACTAAAAGGTCACAAAAAGTTAGATTTTGAAAAAGAAGAGATTTTCATTTCTTAATAATTACCATCTCTGAAGAAAGATGATTTGAAATTCCACCAATGAAGATCTGCCACAGCATAAAAGATACAATCATTAGAAAAACAATTAATTGAGCTAAAAAATCAAGCAAAGCACTCGTGATAATATTTGGAAATACGCAAGTCCTACATCGGTTACCTCAATCCTTAGAGTGTAACTTATATATATGGTTAGCAACTTCACTTAATATCAATTGATTTTAAGATAAAATTTAATATGGTATCAGGTCAAACCCTGACCTTGGGACCTCGTATTCACTTCCACTGCGACGATGAAATCTAACAAATAATAGTTAGCGAAGATAGTTGAATCACATAGTATTATAGTGTCGGAAAAATCTTACAAAGGTCAAAACCCAGGATACTTTAGGATATGTTTGACCCAACTTTTTTTCTGCTTAAAAGCTACTTTTAAATTAAAACTAAAAATAAGAACTTAAAGAAAACTAAAAATAAGAACTTAAAGAAAGGTAGAAGTTTTTATCAGCTTTCATTTTTTTTTAACTTAAAAACTCTTTTTAAATTAAATGTTATGTAAAAAAAATTAAAACAATTATATTTAAAACTAACTATCTCTTTTAATGAAAAATGTATAAAATAAAAAAAATGTTGTATAAAATTAATTTAATTAACATAAGTTTACTTTAATTTACATAAAGTTATTTTGGCTAATAAATTTGTATTTAATGATAATTTGCAGATAATAAAAATGATAATTTAATAATGATAAAAATAATAAAAAAACTGAAGATGTTTTAACAGGAGAAATTGTTCTTCAAACATTTAGATAAAAGTGGATTACTTGGGTGTATCTTAATCTTTCTAATGATCCAAGGACATAGTATTCCACTTTTTCGATAGTGGGACTGGAGCGGGAATGAATGTTGTTGTTTCCAGTGCCAAAGCCTATATTACTGCACTAACAAGATGTTGGGTTCATTGTTTCAAGGAAACATCTTCATCAGCTAAAAAAATCCTAATTTCTATGTCTATGTCAACCGTTGGACGTGTATAAATAAAAGCACAACCGAAAGGTACTCATTTACCACAGTGAAACGTCGTATTCCACTGTGCAACAAAAGGATGAAGCCATGCAGTGAAAAGAGTTTGTGCGATTCAACCATGCATGTAAGAGAAAAGTGCATATGCTAAGCATTCAGATTGACACTTACACATAAAAGTAAAATTATTGTTTTGCAGGCATACCTTATGAGGTGAATCAATTACGACATCATTTATTGTGACAGCACCACTGATCTAGTTGGTTCACCAGTCTGCATGAAAATAGCAATTGTCTGAAAACCTGCTACATGGATGATAACCACAATATACCTTAGAATTGTAAATCTTGCAAAAAGGCATTAGTTTGTAATATTGAGTCAGAAATAAAAAATTAAGATCAGTTGACATTAACCGTACTTTTAAGATAAATAAAGCGGACAACATAAGTAACGTAAACTAAAATGTAAAAAAACAAAGGACTAGCGTACTGCCTTCCAAAGAAAGAGCAGCTGATGCATCATAAACTGTAAGGAACTCTACAAGTGCTTGCCCCTTATCTTTTTGTAACTTCAGCAAATATATACAACAAATTCAAACCCAATGGTGCTGATGCATGGTTGATATTTTGCACTATAAACTCACAATGCAGCTGATGCATGGTTGAGCTTGCTGGATATGATTTACACGGGCAGAGAGCAAGAGTTTATTGAAACAATCCATGACAGCTTTCTCAGAAGCAGAAGCAGGTAAATTCTCAAGATAAAGCCTTCTAATAGGACAGAATCAATGTTGGTATTCTTCCCTGTTGATAAATCACTTAGAAAAGACACAGGCAGAGGCTTCGCAAGGGCTAGATCAAGAGAACTAGTCAAAATCACATCATGATTGTTGGACAACACAGCACAATTTGATACTAGAAAACTTGAAGAAACAACAGCAGAAGGATTATTTGTCCCTGCAGGGGGAAGATCCAATCCAGCACGTTTCTTCTCAACAGAATGCTTAGATGGGGAAGGAGTTTTAACAGCAGCTTCACTTTTCCTCTTCCTCGGAGAATACCCACCAAGTCCACTTGTAGAGCCTCCATGTCGATGATGGTGACCACTTGAACCATTAGTTGATACTCTACTTCTAATAGGCCTCAGGGAAACAAGCACTACGCAAGGCACTCCCTTGCCTTATGTGTAAGGTACTGAGGCGGTTTATTCTATTTGGATTTCTTTTTCCTATCTTGCCGTGCCAGGCAGATACATTGTGGTTGGTTCTCGTCTTGTCTGCAATATTGATATTGACATTCTTTCAACTGTTTAAAGGATATATGCTTGATGTGTTTTCTTCTACTTTTTGGGAAATGTTCCACATAGCTTCTATAATAGTGTTGTTGTTTTACAGTTTCAGTACTAGGAAAATTTATCAGCAAAAGAATGTTAAGATTGTAATCTGAAATAAATGTATGCAACTTTTTCATGAATGACAAAGACAAATTATTGGACCTCTTGACTATGTGATTCTAAAAAAAGCTTTCAATCATAGTGTATGAACATTGTAGTTCTGGTAGAGTTGTCATATTGCAGTTCAGGTAGAGTTATCACATTGTATTTCTCTAGATGTGTTGATTGCAAGTGTGCATTTGTTTGTGCTTAATTTGCTAGAAATGTCTTTTTTAGAGTTGTGTTGTGAAAAAACCACCTTTTGTGTAGTCTTAAAATAACTTTTGTTTTCCAAGCTTATCCAAATGCAGTCTAAGCCTGGTTTAGACTTTTAATTTACTTAAGCTAAGCTAATATTTTCTCAATTCATTGTCTCTCTAAATCCATTCACTTTCTTTAAGATTCTGAACAGCAAGAATATATGTAGCAGTTAAATTGAAATGGTTTATTGCATTTGAGATTTGACAAAATTTGAGTAGAAACAGCTCCAAGTTGTTATGCTCATCATATTTTACAACTCAGTTATTGTTTTCCGTACTTTGTCACTTGAATTAGCAATGTCAACTTGTCAATCATGTATAAATGAGTGTTCCCTTGCTAATCAAATTTAATGAACGAATTATGTCAATAGAACTTTTTCTAGTTCAGTCTGTCATCAACTGGTGATTATATTTCAGAAAGAAAAGCTTATTATGTTTTTGTTTTTAATTTGTTTTCACTTTTGTAGTTCTTATTTAGTTCATTTGAAAATGGTAGTGAGAAACCTGCACCTTATGATTCTTATTTCTATGTTATGTTTGATACTAATCAAGATCTTTATATTACAATGTATAAACAAATTGGTGGAATTTGACATTATTAAGTTAAAAAGACTAGATTTAAATCCCAGCCGTTGATTTGTTTTTAAAAAGGAGATTTGGTAGGGTTTAAGCATTGCGGCTTCAATTTTATCTATATCGCATTGGTAGGAAGCAAATCAGAGAGTTTGATTGAGAAGTATGGTGTGGAAGCTTTTGGGAGCACGCCTTCTCTCCTCATATTCTTCTTCTTTGCTTCTCACACCCCTCTTATTTCGCAGCAAAATAAGGTACCTCTGTCTCAGTATGTTTTGCATTTTTGGTGTCTTGTTTTTCTTTACTACTGCATTTAATTGTCTACTTAACTAAATTTGGAATGCTAGAAAGACAAACCTTGGATTTGTAGTCAAAGAAAAAAATTGGAATGTGATATTCGTTCGGTAGAGTAGAAAGAAGTGGAATTCAAGTAAAGTGTAAAAGTGTGGATGTCACCTCATTTTCCTGTTCATTTGTGTTCTCTTTCAACTCAAACGAATGGACTCCAGTGAACTACCAATCATTTTGAAGTTTTCTTATTCTTTGGTTTAGCTAGCTTGTGATTTTGTATGTGAAGCAAAAAATATTAGCTTGCTTCAATATTATTGACTTACACTGCTGTAGCTTGGTTCGTGGCCAGGAACCTATTTTTGGGCACCTCTGTTACATGAAACCATCTCCTTTCTTGGGGAACGCAAGCTTTCATTCATGTCCATTTCTAAAGTTTAACGATAAGGTTGTAGAGCAACAACAGGATTCTCAAAAGGCCTCAAGTGCTAATGTTGATGGTGATGGTAATGCCAAAGTAAAGAGGAACAAATTAAAGGGGAAAAGAGCTGTTGTAAGATGGCTCAAGTTCTTTAGATTTAAGAAGAAGAAAGAGTATGAAAGGATGACAGCAGAGGAAAAAATTTTATACAAATTGTTAAAGGTAAGTTCTATTTTTAAAAATTTTAATTTACATATATCGACCCTTTCTATTATTTTGAAACAACTTGCTTCTGCTGATTCTTTTGCTTTGTCTCTTCACCACCATGTGTTTGCTATATCTAGATATATGTTTGTTTTTCTTATTAGTATTTTCATACTACACATGGCTTGTGTTCAAAATTTTAGCACGAAGAACTAGGATTCTCTCACTTCATAATAGTGATATGTAGAGTTGTAGACTAATGTTTAAAGTCTTATGAGTTATGAATTTCTTAAAATAGTGAAGCTCTTGATAAGAATAAATCTATTGTTGTTAAAAACTTAGTCATGCAATAGTGTTTTCTTCTTCATTATGTATGCCAAAGCATGTGGGTTGTGACTTAAGAAATCTACTAGAATACTAGAAGCTTTTCAAGCAATATTTTGTGCTAAGGTTTTGGTGATAGAACTGCTTAAATTTCTTGAACAATTGTTCGTGTCAGTAAAGAAAAATAAATTCCTGGTTCTTTGTATTCAATGTTAGAATCTGGCATGCAATATACCTATTCAAACACAATTTTAGTTATATAAAAATGCATTAAATCTTACAGTTTTGAACAGTCAATTACAGAATTATTTTAGTGAATTCATTTTTATAATATGCATAACAAATTGCTATCTAATTCCTCAAGTTTATCTTTCTGTTCTTAATAATTTGCAAAATAAATTGTCAAAATCTATTTGGTAAATGACTGTGTTTGAAGATATCTAGCTTTTTGAGAGTGACATTGTTACGTACTGGACAAGAAAATGAGATAAAAGTGCAATCTTTATTTCTAAAAACTCAATCTCTGCCCTGGTATCTATGTGACACAGACAGATATGTTGTACAGAGAATTCTCTCCCTCACCAAGGTATTTGAGAAACCTTTCCTCCCAACTTCCTTCTCAGTTTTCAACTGACTCAAGCTAACTCCCCCTTTATCCCCTTTCTTTACTGAATACAAGAAGTTATTCTGTTATTAACAGAACTGAGTTCTAATCCCCTAATGAATACAGGTAGTAGTGGCAGTAGTAGTAGTAATAGTAGTAGTATTCATAGTTGCTAATTCTTACTCCTACTTAACTATTTGCAATCATATAGAAGGTGGATCCTACCATAGGTTGTCTTAAAAGGGGTAAGCTTGATAGAACAGCTATAATTGGCATTGAACCAAAATTTTGACCAAGAAGCTATTTTTGTCATTGCTGTGATCCAGAGATAAAATATACAAAAGGCAAACCTCTCTTCAACGTATTCAAAAGACCCTGACCTCTCCCAGTCTGCCTAGTAAATCCCATGAAATTTCTCATCTTGTTAGAACGTTATTTGTTTAACAGAGTAAAGCGTTTCTTGTCCTTTAATGAAGGTTGATCCAAGTATATCTGTCTACAAATTGTGCATTCTGTAATTGATGACATTATTACAGTTAAAACTTAAAAGTGTTATGGAAGAACTCAATTTGATTCTGTATGTCAAAAGTCAAAACTCCAGTGGACCTCTAATATGGTTATCTGATCTTAAATGAAGAGACCTAAAAGTTTTAGAATTCTACAGTCTTGGTAGTTTATGCAGATCAGCTGCACTCACTTGTTAATTGTTGCTTGGCTAATATGTCATAACAAGTGCTCATATAAACCTGGTCTGAGAATTTGGCATGATATCACTTTTGCCCTTGATATTATTGAATCAAAGTTGGCCTTTACTAAATTCAGCTACATCACTCCAAGATCCATCATTTTTCTGTTTTTATCTGTGCTAAGTGGCATTTTTATGTTCTCTGATGACATAGCATGAAACAAATTATTTTGTTTCCCTTTTTTTGCTTTCCTCAAGAGTGAGAAAGCTCTTGCATTCTCATTTATTTTATAAATCACTGTTTTGAACTAAAGATGGTTTACTGGTTTGCACTTTATGTCTGTTGTGTCAATTATTGAACATACAATACTTTCTCCATCATTCTAGGCTCGAAAAAAAGAAGAGAGACTTTGTGAAGCTCTGAAAAAGATTGAGCCTGCAGAATCTTCAGAAACAACCCATGATCCTGAGATATTAACCCCAGAAGAGCACTTTTTCTTCTTAAAGATGGGTCTCAAAAGCAAAAATTACGTGCCAGTTGGAAGACGAGGAATTTACCAAGGTGTAATTTTGAACATGCATCTGCATTGGAAAAAACATCAAACTTTGAAAGTGGTGGTGAAGACATTTTCAGCAGAGGAGGTTAAGGAGATTGCTACTGAACTGGCAAGATTGAGCGGAGGTATAGTGCTTGACATTCATGAAGATAACACAATAATAATGTACAGAGGGAAAAACTACTCTCAACCACCAACAGAGATCATGTCTCCACGAGTCTCTCTTTCAAGAAAGAAGGTACTGTATTGTGTATTCAATTTAACTAGTTGTGGTGTTCTAAAATTTCTCCTACAGTTCTAGGCCTTAATTGTCCATAATCTTTTTGGGAAAATTTCTCCTACTAATGCTTCACTTGCAAAACCACTGTTGTGTCTGAAATTTTGCATTTGTAGTCCTTGAATGTGTGTATGCAATCTTTCATGTTCACGCTACTTGTCTGTTTCACAATAAATTATTTTTTCTTTTTCAAAGTTGACACTACATAATTTTATTTCAAAACTTGTAAGTGCCTTGTTGGTGCTGGTTGGTTCTCACTGTTCCTCCTGCGGGTGTTCTCATCTTTGCAGGCATTGGATAAATCCAAATACAGGGATGCCCTCCGAGCTGTGAGGAGACATATTCCAAGGCTTGAACAAGAGCTTGAAATTCTTCGTGCTCAATTTAAAAGTTCAGCTGAAAGTAATACAGATGCTGCTGAGGCAATCCAGAACAGTGGCATAGAAAGTATTGAGTCTGGGAGTATCTCAAATTTCCAGCTACAGAATTCATATAAAGACCGTGAAAGGATGAATGATAACATTGGGTGCACAGAGGATGAGACAGATATGAACTCTGAATTGGATTCTGATTCGGATAAGTTATCAGATATATTTGAGACTGATTCAGATACTGAGAATTTCATAAAGGAGGAGAAACCTCTTTACTTGGATGAGTTTGATAATTTTCCAGAGCAAAGCGATGGAGAAATGAATGATTTTGAGGAGCATCTGCGACAAATGTCTCTGAAATCAAAAAACATGGAAAAGGAAGATAACTTACCTAAGTTGGACGAAGTTGACAAGATTTTTCTGCAAGCTACTTCCTTTTTAAAGAAAAAGATAAAATGAGAAATCTGCAAAAGACAAGTGTAATCATTGTATTGGATATAAACAGTGTAGCTTGGGAGAAATTACAATGTACAACAATGAAGTAACATTGTGTTTGACTCGTTTTTAACACAATAGATAAAAATTTAATTGTAACACTATTTTTTTTTATACCTCGGTATTTGAAAGTTATATTAGATCATAACTAATTTGAGATAAATGAGGTGGGAAATAAAGTTCTCCCGGCATCTATTATTTTTTTTTTTAAGAAAAGATTATTTGCACAACAAATTTAATGTTGTGATGGAAACAAATAGACGCGGGTAATTTTTATTTTTTTTAATTACTAATTGGGTGTCATTTTTGAATCATTATCCAGACAAGTCATATTATCACTTCTAAGTTAAAAAAAGTGGTAACATTCGTTATAATTTTTATTTTTTTTAATTGAATTACAAGTCATAACATTTCTACCTACATCAAGTCTTGAATCTTCGTCTTGAAGGAATTATCAGAAACTTTATTTATGCTTGCAAACCCAGACAATGAATTACTAGCAACGATGCCGTGAAATTAGAACCAACAGACTTAATATTATCATTTATCTAAATAATAATTTCCTTTTAGTTTTTGTGAGAAAAATAATTAATAATATTTTTAAGATCTAAAGTAAATTATTTTAATCCTAATGCTGGCCTTGTAAATTACTACTACTGATTAGTACTCCATCCGTTCTTTTTTATAAGTAAAAATACACAATTTTTTTTTCTCTTTTATAAGTAAATTTTGACTATTTTTATTTTATTGAAATTATTCAAAATACACTTCATTTAATAAAAAATGTATAGTTAATATCAAATTCCAATGAAAAGTAATTTTAAAAAAATATTTATTTTTAATTAAAAAAAACATAATTTAATGAAATTAATTAATTTTCTTAATAAGTATGAAATTAATTTTTGTAACCTATAAAAAAAGAAGGGAGGCAGCAGAAAAAAAATATGCCATGGCGAAAACTAAACATCAAAAATGCAAAGCGGTTAGCTTGGCAGAATTTAATGTCAAAAGCTCAAACAATATGTAAAGGGGCCTTATCCCAATTGAATGGCAGAATTAAATGACAGTATCTGATATAACACTTTAACGCCGTACACTCTTCATCATTTTATAAATAATTCATAATAAATCATATTTAAAGATAAAAAACTTTTTTATGAAAATATAATACATGCATAGTGTAAAATAATAATACTAACTCCCTTTAAGTATTTGAAAAATACTATAGTGACATTCCTTATGCATTATATTAACTTTTTTAATTGTTTAAAAAATAATACCACGAATACTTATATAAGAAAAATTGTTATATACGTTAAAAGAAACAGAAAGTTATGTAGTATAATCTAAAAAAAAAAACCTCAAGTTAATTTATTCTAGAAATTATACTCTTTTTATGCTTTTCTCCGCTCATAAATAAATTATTTTCTCCAAAAATGGCGGCTAAGCATGTGGTCATAATAATGGGCCCAGCTAGAGCATTGAGAAGGTGAGGCACTCTAAATAAATGCAACGTAGTTTGGCCTAAATGGTCACTTCAAAGTGGAGAAAAACACACACGGTTGGTTCTCCCTCTCTTTTCTTTTTCCTCAAAAAGAATAAAAGGGAAACAATTGAGTGAGGTTGCTACTCTTCAATAGTAAACTTACCCATGGAAGAGGGCAGGGTTGTGAATGAGTACACACAAGATGGAACTGTGGATCTTAAAGGGAAACCCATTCTCAAATCCAAAAGTGGTGGTTGGAATGCTTGCTCCTTTGTTGTTGGTATCTCTCTCTCCATTTTATATATATGGTCATTTTCATATTGTTTTAAACATTAATTTCAAAAGCAATTTCCCAAAACATTGGAAGCTAATTCATCATGTTTTGCTAACAAAAACCTTTCCTCCGAGAGACATTGTTCTTTGTGTTGTATTTGTCTCCTAGAACATGGGAGACCTCAATCTTGGTCTTGTTTGCTTCTTGTAATGCTTATATACACTTCTTGTAATGTTTATATGTATGTCAGTATGTGTGTGCTTCCTTTATCATGAAACTGTTAAATATACTCTAAATGTTTTTAAAAAGTAACAAATATTGTAAACTTGTATATTTTATTATAATGAGTATTTTTAATATTTGTTGTTACTTTATTTTTACTTGTATTCATGAATAAGCAGTAAGTGGTCCTTTATATTTCGTAAAATATGAAAACTTAATGGTATCACGAGCATTTGTTAGAAAAAATATTGACAAGGTTTTGATACATGAGGTGACTGATTTTTAATTTACATGAATTTTTAACCATTATAATTAAAATTTTTGGTTTCTTATCTAGGGATATTTTTATAAGTTTTGATCTTTTAGATAAACTATATAATTAATTTTAAGTTCAGAGTTTAGTCACACTTAGAATTTCTTGTCATTTTTTTATTATGTAAAAATTGATCACATGTCCTTTCTCTTAACATGTGTTGTTAGCTTTGTTATACACATTAGGTTCTCTTATTTTACTTGGTATAAAAAATGCAAAAGATTTATAATTTTATCCAATATGTATGGAAGCTTGACTGTACAAATCCAAAATGTTTGAATCACTAAATTGAATTAAACATAATTTTAAAAATAAAGCCGTCACACTATAAATATGAACCATACTCATGGACACTAGAAATTTAAAGTTACTAGTAGTTAATTGTTAGATACTCACTTAATTGTTTTTTTTTAGAGAAATGATGCTTGTACAATAATGTGTATAACCAAGAGAAAGAAAGAGAGAGAAAATTGAATCTGTAAAAATAATATGGTGAAGAGAAAAATAGGCACTATCCTAAAAAAAGAAAAGAAAGATAAATAGACAGAAAAAATAAAAAATGTTATTTGTACAATAATTTATATGGAATAATAATTTATACTACAGCAATATGCACAACAATATTTTTTTTCTCTCTCTCTCCTTAACAACATTTACTACATGGAATAATAATGAAGAGATAAGCACAAAAACTAATGTTCTACAAATTGTTAGTATGAATTGTTATAGAAATATTATATTTTAAAATAATATTGTATAAATTATTGTATGTGTATCATATTCAACATATTATATCTCAAAATATTATATCTTTTATCTTTTAAATCTTAGATAATTTATATATACTTATATATTCCAGATTTACGGTTCTCACACAATTTGTAATAAATTAACTTATATAGCACATATTTTCAAAACTATACTTCTCTTAGTTTTGGAAGGTTTTTACTTGAGCCGTTGAGCATATTCAACATGTTGTTGAGAAGTAGGTTTCATTTCATAATCTACTTTATGACGACCTCCGTCCAGCTAGCTAGTAAATGTAGGAGTGAATTCATTGTCGCAGAGGTAGTTGGAGGTGGTAGCCTACCGTATAAAGACATGCATATATGTCCTTGGATGTGGTATGTTCTTTAACATACATATTGTATGAATATAATTAAGAGGGATACGACTATGGACAACACACTTTTTAATATATATATATTTTTTTACTATTGTGTAGAATTTATTGATGATAACTATAAAATGATGAGAGTTTTATTACATAAAATGTAAAACTCACAGAATTTCATGATTTTTAATAAATTTTAACTAATAATTTATTTATTTTTATCTAAAAGAGTTTACACCTAATATTTGTTTTATAAAACTTAAATATATATGTTTCTGTCCTTAATATATAGTTTTACTTTGCTTTTGGTCTCTTAAAAGTTTTTGCTTGACTTTTGTTTCAAAATTCCCTTTTTTGGTTTTGATTTTTTTTGTTTTATTCTTTTTTTTATTTTTTTAATCTCCACAATATTCTTTTTCATTTTGAATTAGTTCATTAGAAAAATATTTGATAGAGACTAAAGGTAAATGATCAACATATTATAGGGACTAAAATGAAAAAAAAAATAGATACTCTCTAGTCTTAATTAATATATGCAAAAAAAATGTGTATATTTTGATTTGAAAGATAAGTAAATTTCAACTAATTTTATCTTATTTAATAAGACTATTTTTAAAATATCCTTCATTTAATAGAGAGTTGTACTTGAAAAAATCAAATTTCAATGAAGAATAGTCTAGGAAAAAAATTCTTTTTTAAATTGGAATTGACATAATTTAATAAAGTTAACTAATTTCCTTAATAAGAGTAACTAAAATAGGAATAGTATATTAGAAAGACTAAAACAAAATAACAAAAATCAAAACTAATAAAAGAAATTTTATAGGAACCTCTTAGAATGTTAGTTTGAGTCTAACTTAACCCTAAAAGCTAGCTCATAGGATGATGATTATCCCCTACTTTTGTACTTTATCTTGGCATTATCTTTAACTAATGTGTAACTTGGATTTTTCTCAATACATCCCTTATATTATACACGTAACAACTCTCATCTTACAAGCTAGTTTTTAGAGTTGAGTTAGACCAAAACCTACATTTTAAGATGGTAGCAGGGTCTATCCTAAATCCATTAACGGGTCACTCACCATATTATCCATACACCAAGCTCGAAAGTGTTGGGTGTGAGGGAATGTATTGGGTAAAACAAAAGTCTTACATTAGCTAGAGACAAGGCAAAGATGAATATATAAGTGGAGGACAACTTTTATCCCATGAGCTAGCTTTCGAGATTGAGTTAAGTCTAAACTCACATTCTAAGAAGACCAAACAATTTATAAGGATAAAAACACATTTAAATATTTCTATAATTAATATGATATCTTCATTTTACGTTGGGTATCATCCTAACCCATAACTTAAAAGACCTACCTTTCATCCTGGCTAATAATTGGTTAAAGCTCTTTTAGAAGTAGGAGAGGTCGCAAAATCAGCCAACCCACCCCAACCTCCTATTGACCTGCCAAACACATAGGTTGTCTCACCTGTATGGCATAAGAAAAGTGGATTAAAAATTTAACCTTGTCTCGTTTATCATCAAGTTGGTAGATTGACGTGTCAAAAATAAAAATAATAATATTAAAAATTAAATGTATTACCTTATATTTTGAATAATAATATACTAAGGAATAAATAAATAAAATAAATATTATATAATATATGTACAAAATATAAAAATAAATACTAATTATTATTATTTTATGAAAAAATGATGACTTGCCTCAACTTGCCTTTAATTCTTTTCTTAGCATGTCAAAGTGAAATAGGCCAAAGTGAGTTGAAAACCTCAATAGGTCCACACAAAAAAATGGGCCAAAAAAGGTTGGACCAGGTAATCCAACTTGTTTTGTCACTCCTAAAACAAATATTATGTACAATGTCAAAATCTTCTATGATAAATTTAATGATTTTTATAATAATTATCTTAAAATTTATATAAATAATAATTTTGATTTGTTGATGATATAAAATTATTTTATGTTGTCAATATATTAATATTAAACTTTTATTTTTAGCACATTTTTTTATTAATTAAAATTTAATTTACGAGTTTTATTATTTTGGAAATTAGACATATTAAATAAGAGAATGTGACCTACATATTAAATGAGACTTATATAAATTTTACTTAATAAAAAAAGAAAGTGAAAAAAGAAAACATTATTAATGTTTCTCTAACATGTAAAACAGTATATTACTACCCATTTAACTTGTGTTGGCTTTGTTGATTAAACTAATCTGATATGTAATGTAGTGTACGAGATATTTGAAAGAATGGCTTATTATGGAATATCATCAAATTTGATACTATATCTGACAAGGAAGCTTCACCAAGGCACTGTGACCTCTTCCAACAACGTCACCAATTGGGTTGGCACCATTTGGATAACTCCTATCTTAGGAGCCTACGTTGCCGATGCTCATCTTGGTCGCTATTGGACTTTTGTCATCGCCTCAGTCATCTATTTAATGGTACCACTTTCTGTCACTTTTGAATTCTCCCATTCTTTACAAAAAATTATATGATATGAATCATATTGTGATACACAGCTAGATCATCAGCATGTTATATAAGAATGTTATTCTTATTTTACAATTTTAATGTATTAAAACCCTAATAAATTTTCATTGTATTCTTCAACCGCCAAATGAGACAGACAATCTAAGCTGGACTCCCCAGCCCATAACGCATTCACTGTTCAACTAACAACTCCCAAATTCCACAATTTCATCAATATATCTGTGCATTGTAGTGTAGTTTAATAAATTATTAAAGAAAAATATTACTAACACACACTTTAAGACATCTCTTCTAAATATATTGTACTCTCTATTAGTATTATCTAAAATTAATTAGAAGTCACAATTTTATAAATTTTAACCAATAAAAAAATTAGAAAAAATATATTAGAGTATTAGAGAGAAAGTGTTTTACTAGCACTCTTCAATACTAAATTTCATATTTCATAGTTTTTTTTGGTTTGAGTGTTTGACCGGTATCCTTGCTCACGTATCTGTCTGGCTTGGTGATAATTAGATGAAGTCTTTCTACAATAATGGGGCTTTAGTGCATAATGCCATTCGGTTCCATGAAAGTATATAGCACCATCACATTAGTGTCTCTGAAAGGATAAAAAATTAAAAAAAAAAGTGCTTTAAATTGTAACCTGTCGATCATTTTAGTCTAAATTTTAAAAATCTCATGTGACTTAAGTGATAATATTAGCTAATTAATGTTTAGGATGAGTTATCTTGTTAAACTTTCATTAGTGTCGTTGAATGATTCATGTGCATTTTGGAATGGCAGGGTATGTCTCTACTTACACTATCAGTGTCCCTTCCAAGCCTAAAGCCACCAGAGTGCCATGAATTGGATGTGACAAAATGTGAAAAAGCCTCCATACTACATCTAGCTGTGTTCTATGGTGCACTCTACACTTTAGCACTAGGAACCGGTGGAACCAAGCCCAACATTTCCACCATTGGTGCTGACCAATTTGATGACTTTGACTCCAAGGAGAAGAAGCTCAAGCTCTCCTTCTTCAATTGGTGGATGTTCAGCATCTTCATTGGGACCCTCTTTGCAAATTCTGTTCTGGTCTATATACAAGACAATGTGGGGTGGACTCTTGGGTATGCTCTTCCAACTCTTGGACTTGCAATATCAATCATCATATTTTTGGCTGGTACACCCTTTTATAGACACAAATTACCCACGGGGAGTCCATTTACTAAGATGGCCAAGGTCATAGTGGCTGCTATAAGGAAATGGAAAGTGCATATTCCTAGTGACACTAAAGAACTTTATGAGCTTGATTTGGAAGAGTATGCCAAGAAAGGGAGAGTCAGAATTGATTCCACTCCAACCTTGAGGTCTAAATTCTATATACCTTAATTTATCATCAACTTGATGTGTGAATTATATTATTCTCACAACAATTTATTCGACAAAACTTTTTATCTCTATGTCTCTCTATCATATCACTCATTACATCTCATTTTTTTCCCTTTTTTATCTCTTTCTCTGTCATTATTGTAAAATTTATAGTACAAATAATATTATTCATACATTATAGCCTGGAGTAGTCAAGTTTTAGGCTGATCTCTTGCCTACAATATTACAAAGATATTGTGATATCCATAAATCATACAAGCAGTCCATATATATCCCATATTTAGGAAAGTATAGCTTATGTTTAGGTGTAAATGGCTTAATTGTCCTTAATTATGCTATTTACCCCTAAACATATATTATGCTTACCTAAATACTCAATATGCTCAATTTATATCTGCATGATATTGTAGGCAAAATATCAGTCTAAAATTACGATTTTTAAAAAACTTTTGGTATAGACAAAAAGATAAATACGATTGATTACCTCAGAAAAGATTTCCATCTACATTAAAATTATTATGAATGTGAAACACTAACATATTAGGACCATTTTTTTAATATTATTATGTGATTATTCTTTTGAATGCTTATTGAACTTGCATTTTTGGCAATCCTAATATATATTTTCTGGCTCTACTTCCATATATTGTAGGCTCCTCAACAAGGCATGTGTCAACACCGATTCAACTACTAGTGGATGGATGCTAAGCCCTGTTACCCATGTAGAGGAGACCAAACAAATGCTAAGAATGATCCCCATCTTGGCTGCTACATTGATTCCTAGTGCAATGGTTGCACAGATAGGCACCCTTTTTGTGAAGCAAGGGATTACACTTGATAGAGGCATTGGCAGCTTCAATATCCCCCCAGCAAGTTTAGCCACATTTGTGACTCTATCCATGCTTGTATGTGTGGTGCTCTATGACCGTTTCTTTGTCAAGATCATGCAAAGGTTTACCAAGAACCCTAGAGGGATAACCCTTCTCCAAAGGATTGGAATTGGCCTCATAATCCACATAGTGATTATGGTAGTTGCATCTCTTACTGAAAGGTATAGACTTAGAGTGGCCAAAGAACATGGGTTAGTAGAAAATGGAGGGCAAGTTCCTTTGAGCATTTTCATCTTGCTTCCTCAATATGTTCTTATGGGAGCAGCTGATGCATTTGTCGAGGTTGCCAAAATCGAGTTTTTTTATGACCAAGCCCCAGAAAGCATGAAGAGCCTTGGCACTTCCTATTCAATGACAACCTTAGGCATTGGGAATTTCCTAAGCACTTTTCTTCTCACAACTATTTCACATGTCACCAAGAAACATGGCCACCGAGGATGGGTTTTGAACAACTTGAATGCTTCTCATCTTGACTACTACTATGCCCTTTTGGCCATACTAAACTTTTTGAACTTCATATTTTTCATGGTTGTGACAAAGTTCTATGTGTATAGAGCTGAAATTTCAGATTCCATAAAAGTGCTTGAGGAAGAGCTGAAGGAAAAGACCTCAAACCAAGTGATTCCAAGAGATTAGTTAGATGAATGGATATTGGAAAGTAGAAGATGATCTATATCAGCCAAAATTTCAGAACATGCATGATGTTTGGGATAGTTTAGATAATTGCAAGCCAATTTAGAAGAATTCACGAAAAAAAAAATCAATTTAGAAGAAATTTAAATGGAGCATATGTCATGGGCGATATGGTCTTTAATGTCTGATATAATTTGGACTTCACTCTTCAAGAAACGTTACGTTCATTGTGGAAATTAAGAACAAAGTAGAAGTGAATATTTGATTATTTTTTAATCAATGTGTAAACCTGTAGGCTTAAATACCTATGTAATACCTATTGGTGGATATTTGTTTTAGTGTCTTTTAAGAAATGAATAATTTTTTCTTTCGAAAACTTTATTAGGAAACTGTTGAAAGATATTTTTTTTCTCTTTGTTATATATTTTTTGTACACAATTATTATTATTCTTTTTATACACTATTATTATAATCTCACGTATATTAAACTATAGTTGTACAACATAATCTCACCTAGTTGTATTGAAAAAAAGTCCAAGACTAAAAACAAGTTTGAGAAAATATAATATCATATCTCTCAGTTTCTCTTCCTTTAACTAATACTCTCATCTTCCTCCTGAGCACCACACTCCCATTTTTCTTCTCTCACCACACGCACATATCGAACTTCAAAGATCACTTTTCACTGATCTCTACGCTCTAACTCATTCATCATCCTCATCATCAATCATCTCACTCTATGATCATACACACAAACCCTCCGCAAGCAACAGGCCAGGTGCCTTGATCGTTAAAATTGTATGGAATTAATTCCTAAGTTGTGATCCTCCATAAAAAGCTAGTAGCATCATTCTCCACGAGTAGCCTATGTCAATTTAGTTCTTTATTATGTTTCTAAAGTAAATCAAAATCATCCTTTTAAAATAATGATTTTTTAAAGACTTATTTTAAACCTTTTATTGTGAAAATTATACAAATTTTTAAATAAAAATCGTTATAATATGAGGAAAATCACTTGAAAAGTAAATTTAACAACCAATCGAAAAAATGAAAACTCTAATATCAAATTGTTGCTTATGAGACTTATTTTTTACTCAATTTTCATTATGTTTATGACACTTTTTGGTGAGAATATTTGTTTGATTCCATAGTTTTTATCTAAGTTAATTTAATGATACAAGTTTCATGTTTCAAATTAGTAAAAAATGATTCAAAATGGTATCCTAAAATAAAAAACAATTAATCATTATTTCGAAAAATCATTTTGACTCACTATAGAAACATAAAAGAATAAATTGAAGGATCAAATTGAATATAATTGAGACCATAAAAGAGTAAAAATGTATTTTACTCATAAAAATTACAGGATGCAAATTTAACATTGTTTGACATTTTTTACCTGGTACGTGCACAAAAACATTTTAACAAATACTCATCTTCTTTAGTAAGATTACAAGTTTCCTTGACAAACTTCATAAACTCTTCTGAAATATTATATTGCCCTTTGAACTCACTCTCACACTCAAAAGTTTCAATAAATTACAAACATTTTCTCCTCACAATAAATCTTATTTTTCTTTGACTCGCCAAAATTATGAATGTTATTCTAAATTTTTTTTATCAACAAATATTAATCGTTAATTTATTAGTTTTTGTTAGTGAAAGAAATTTAAACTCACAATTCCTTTTTCGTCGATCCCTTCTCCCTTCATCTACCAAAATCAAAGTTAATGACCAATTGTCCATTAATATTAATTTAAAACTTCTAAGGATAATTTCGAGGGTCACATTGTATTTTTTTACTATTGAAAGCTCTCAAATTTGCATTCATTTGAACCATATTAAAATATTATTATTTTAATCAACAGTGTCAAAATAAAATAAAATAAAAGTTTTAATGGAGACCTAAATATAATTAGTAGAGACTAATTATAATTAATTTTTTTCTCATTTTTACGATGTATACCTTGTCAACGTACAACGTAGTCATAGTTTAAGTAAAATTTTGTACTAAAACTTCACTAAAAAATCATACATATTTATTAATTAATTTTTCATGAAATTAAATTTAATTGTCTCTCATAATTATTTTTAAATAGTTTATTAATCACAAAATAGAAAAAAAACATTTATTACAATAATCATTTTTATAACAAAGTCAACAAGTATCAATATATTTGCTACATATAATCGACTCTCAAACCTAAAATATAGTTTCAGAATTTTTTTAAAGGATTTTTTCATGTTTTTTTTCTTAAAAAAGTCTTTGCAACTTCAATTGTGTATTTTTTTTCTAAAGATTAACAATATTGTCATTTTTTTTAATGAGTTTATGCACAAAAATAAAATATATCAAATATTATAATTAATTAAAGTAAATTAAATAATTTTATTACAAACTAGTATATTTTAATATAATTTTTTATATTTTTTGTTTTTTATAATAATCAAAAGGATAAATGACTCACTTTCATCTCTGAAGGTGTAAAGTCCTAATAATTTAATTTTTTGAAAAAAAGAAAATTCTAATTTTATCTTTAAATGTGTAAAAAGTATAATATTTATGTTATGTAATAACTTAATTAAATAGTTTTTAAAAATTATTATTTAATGTCAACTTAGTCATTGATCACTTTAATGATAAAATGATTTTATAAAACTTAACAATAGGACATAATTATCATATTTTTAATTTAAATTAGAATCTTTATTCTTTTAAGAATTAAACTTTCATGGCTTTATATTTTTAGACAAATGTGATCATTTATTCTAATAAAAATTATGACATTTTTATGATGTAACTCTTTGACGATATATAGTATATACTACTAATCAATTGTGAGACAAAAAATAAAATATGAAAGAGTAGAGTACGTTTGGGCCAATAAAACATTCCCCCTGCAAGTTTGATTGCTTTTACATCTTTCACCCATGCTCGTCTGTGTTATGCAGAGATTGACTAAGAACCCCGAGGGATCACACTTCTTCAAAGAATGGGCATAGGAATGACTATGACAATTGCATCTTTGACCGAAAGATATAGACTTAAAGTGGCCAAAGAACATGAGCTAGTTGAAAATGGAGGACAAGTTCAATTCCTTTGAGCATACTCAATTCATACTTATGAGATTGGGTTAAGCCTTCTTAGAGGTTTTCATAATTGAGTTCTACTAAGACCAAGCCCTAGAAAGCATGAATAGCCTTCCATTACTACAGGTGGCATTGGGAGTTTCATTAGCACTTTTCTCCTCTCCACAGTTTCACACATCACTCAAAGGATGGATTTTGAACAACCTGAATGCTTCTCATCTTGATTACTACTACTACTACGCATTTTGATGTACTTGCACAAGAACTGAAGGAGAAGACAGCTAATGTGTCAAACTAAGCGGTTTCAAGAGATTAGTTGATTGAACATTGATATATGGACGTCTTAATATTGTAAAGCCCTAGCTATTACATTTATCGCTTTTAGCTCTTCTATGTCTATCTCTCTCTGGATGTAGATGAGATTTGGAGTGTCCACAAAATATTTCCCTAGTTGATTAGAAATTGTAATGTGGAAGAGGACATAGTAACTGTTCTAAGTGTCAGAATTGATATAGAACTCAGGGATGATTTGGTTAAGCTCATTAAGTTGTTTAGACTGTGATCATTTTGCTTTACATTGTTCACAATTGGAGAGATGCTACATTGAACATTTGACAGAAAAACAAAATTGGAGAAAGGAATATAGCTTAATGAATATGTCCATGAAACTTTTTATCTTCAACTACTGTGTAGAAGTTTAGTATTCTCCATCTGCTCCATGTAAGAAAAACAATTAAATCAGTTATGCTACTTGCTTTGGGACTAAATTGGTATCAAATCTGGCTTTTATAGGTTCTGAGAATGGAAAAAGTTATCTGTTTGTGCATACATTAAAGCTATAAAAAAAAAGTATATTAGAGAATAAAAAGCTAAAAAATACAAAAAAAAGAACTAAAAGCTAAAAAGTATGAGTATACTCACTACTCAGTAAACAGGACGTAGCAGCACAATATAACTAGAGTTTCTGAAGAAGCCTACATTTCACTACTCTTATCTGTAACACTGGAATTGGCTACCCATTCAGCGTAGCTCCATCTATGTCTATACCTAATCTCCTATCACTAAAGGGACTGTTTGTTTCAAGAAATCATCTTGCATTCTCAGAAATCACATCTCTAGAATATTGTAGCTAAAAATATTATTTCTTGGCATATATATAAAAATATGTTTGGTTAACTTTTACCATCACTAGAAATATAAAATAAAAGTAAAAATGGACGTTGCTGTCACATGCAACTTTCTCACCTCATTAGGATGAGAATAAAAACTCTATAAACATGAGAATGTAACTTTTTCTCAGAATAAAAGATACCCAAAAATATTTTCTGATAACATGTTAATAAACATGAAAATAAGCATTCTCATCTTTATATTCCTAAGGATGCAAGATGATTCCGGAAAAGAAGCACCGCCTTAAGGAATTCAGTCAAACATCATTCAAATCAATTTATCACTATGAATAGAATGCGAGAATGGTAAGAGTGACAGAAGAAAAAAAGTTAATTAAGTTTAGTCCCTAACTTTTCTAGACTCCAATTTTTACTTCCTCAATTTTTTTTTTACAATTTTTAGTTCTCCATTAATTTTCAGTCAGTTAGTCTATTTAAAAATTTTTCATTTTTTTATATTTTTATTGCTCAAAATTAATTCTTTTTTTACCAATTTTTAGTCCCTTATTTATTTTATGAGACTAATTTTGAATAATAAAAATAAATGAGTGACTAAAAATGCTACTGAAAATTTAATGAAGGACTGAAAGTTATCAAAAAATTTGAAAGACTAAAAATTATAATATAAAAACTTTTCTCGACTGATAACTTAATTAAGCGAAAGAAAAATTATTTTGCCTATGAACCTTTTCACCCATAAATACTACATATTTTTATGTCTAAACTCTTACGTAAATGGCGGTAAGTTCAAGCTTAACCTAATTTTAGTTTTAAATTTCAGGCACAAATATAACAACAGTATTTTTGGAACTCGAAAATAACAAGGAATAATTATACTGGCAAATTATGGAAAAATTATTCTGACTCGTAATCTTACGAAATTGTAAAGTCGTCTTGGACATTAAACTGTAACAAACATACTATAATAGAAGTATTTTTAGTATCCTTGTAAAAATAACTTGTATTTATTCTCAATGTAAACTAAACGGCAAATTTCCCCAAAGGGGGTGCTTTTACAAAATATTTCCCCAAAGGGGGTCCTTTCCAAAAATATTATATGAGGGGGCTCTTTTCTACGTACTTTGCATGGATAATATAGCAAACCGCCACTCCTAGTGGCGAGTTTGCTGGGAAAACGCCACGTGGCACGGAAAACGCCACTACGAGTGGCGAGTTACCCAGCTGCAGGCCTAAAGGGGAACTTGCGATTTGAGTGCAAGTTGCAACTCCCATTGGCAACTCCCATTGTATAATTAAATTAGTTTTATATTTTATTTTGTAGTTTCCAGTAAAATAATTTGTATGATAATTTTTTTTAAGTAATTATTAATTAAAACTAAATGTCAGCTTTCAAGTAATTTTTTTAAATACATACATAAATTTAAATAAAATACCAATTTATTTTCCGATAAACAAAGTTCAAAGCTAAAACAAATGTCACAAATCTTCTTGATTAATTTTAATATAAAAAATAAAACTTTATTCAAACTTCTGTTTTCTTTGTTGAGTTATATTTGAAAGGAGAAAAGGATTTTAAACTTTTCATAGAGTTATTCTAATTTTGCGGTTATCATTCCCATTGGCAATTTAGGGCAGTATAAATACATACTCAAATATCAGTTTTCCTCACGCTGTTTCCATTGTATTTTTGGGATTTTTTAAATACATACATAAATTAGAGTTTAAAATAACTCTACGAAAAGTTTAAAATCCTTTTCTCCTTTCAAATATAACTCAACGAAGAAAACAGAAGTTTGAAAAGAGTTTTATTTTTTATATTAAAATTAATCAATAAGATTTGTGACATTTGTTTTAGCTTTGAACTTTGTTTATCGGAAAATAAATTGATAATTTATTTAAATTTATGTATGTATTTAAAAAAATTACTTGAAAGCTGACATTTAGTTTTAATTAATAATTACTTAAAAAAAATTATCATACAAATTATTTTACTGGAAACTACAAAATAAAATATAAAACTAATTTAATTATACAATGGGAGTTGTCAATGGGAGTTGTAACTTGCACTCAAATCGCAAGTTGCAGTTGCAACTCCCCTTCAGGCCTGCAGCTGGACAACTCGCCACTACGAGTGGCGTTTTCCGTGCCACGTGGCGTTTTTCCAGCAAACTCGCCACTAGGAGTGACAGTTTGCTATATTATCCATGCAAAGGACGTAGAAAAGAACCCCCTCATGTAATATTTTTCGAAAGGACCCCCTTTGGGGAAATATTTTGTAAAAGCACCCCCTTTAAGGAAATTTGCCTAAACTAAACCAATACATAATATTTCTCTCAAATTTCCATTCTCATCAACCTCTGAATTAGTATATAGCCCATCAGTTCAGTTATAAATATGTTTGGCGTAAGTGAAATTCGATGATAAATTTTCAAGTTCGGGTATCAAATCTTAAAACAAATCAATACACAAAGTTCACATTATAGCTTTCCAAAAGTTGTGTTTGCTACAAAATCTAAACGTTTAAAGTGAACATTGCGCTTGTTTTGGTTTAACACCATGTATTAGCCCAGGTGTATGCTATGAGAACAAGAACACCTGAAGATAGGTAGAACTTTAACTGCTATTAGAATAAAGTGTAGCAAAATCACAACACAGCAAATTGGATTAAGTATTCAGAGAAGGGCTGAGAAAATACTAGTGGAATTGGAAACACTCAAGAAAATTCCTTGAAAGGCAAATATGTCTCTTGCATGGCAAAAGAAATATGCAAACGACCTTGGTACCAGGATTATAACTAGCTGAAAATCATGTATGGACATGTTTTAGTCCATGCATGGATCAACAGACTTCATACAAGCAAGTTGAGGACGTTGTTGAACAATAACATGTTCTTCTAAAAAGTTATTCCAAATGAATAACTCAATCACAAATAAGTTAGGTTATCCAGTGGACATCATCCCTCATCATATTCACTGATAACATGCATAATCATGAATTGTGTTTCAAAACTAATAACAGTATACAGATATTATTAACAAATTACATGAAAATGTGCCAAATGACAAGCAGGTACAGTTTAAACTCGCCCAAATGGTTTCCCAGGTATGATCCAGCCATAATTGCTACAGCATAAAAGAAAATAGAAGTAGCAATAAAGCTACAGTAACCTGAGCCACCTATCTTTCCAAAATGACTGGCACTGTCTTATTCTCACTCTTGCTATCCAGCAGTACAATCACACCCCTACACAATCAGACATGAAAATGTAGATGAAAATTTGTACATTTTCATGTTAGTAAAACCAGTACAGTTCATATGTAAAGATGAAAATTTTCAGCATAGTTAATGAATAAGTATAAGTTTTCTTTCATATTTATATATTTAGATGGAATCAATCTAAAGCAAAGTCAACGGCAAAGATGCTTGTCAACATTTGAAGATATGAACCTAGCATTATTTTCAGGTTAACCTTGCATATCAACAAGTTGCTCAATCTCACATGTAAAAAACTATACAATTTAAACAGTAGCATAAAAAAAGCACCTATATTGAACTCTAGCACAGAAAAAAAATAGAAATCGTAATGGAATTAGGCTGGTCTCTATGACAAAAAGTGCAAAGTGAGAAAGTAAAGGTATGTGTTCAGTGTTCACTCTTGATACCAAGTGGGTTAAGTTTACAAGTGTTTTGATACAAATTAAGGGTAGATAAAACTTTAATTTCTCACTTTATATATTTTCTTACATTATGAGGCAAATCCATCATAATGTACTACACATGCTATCCTCAAATAACTATGAATATTAGAATTCATATTGCTACTAAAGCATACCACACTAACATAATTCTTTTAGCAAATCAAAGCTAAGAAAAACAAAATCATTGATAAAAATCAATACGATCTTTATAAGGTTCCTCTTCGGAATGAAATCCAATGGGATCCAGAGAAACCATGTCTTCATCCATATCCATAGGATTCCAAGTACCCGAATCAATCGAAAGTTCGATTCTATTTGAACTGCCCATTTTCAAATGACATTCATTTTTTATTTATTTATTTTTTATAATTTAATCCATAACAATTTTTGCATTCAATCCACAAATGCTTATATTTTTTACTTTAAATACTTTGATTACACATGCAAGTCATAAGAAATCCAAGCCTCTAAATAAAGGAAATGTGTCACTGAATCAAAAATGGGTTCATTGAAATTTCATGTTATAATATGCGGTAACCATAAACAAAGCAAAAAATTTAAAAGGTTAATTACACTCCCCTAATCTAAGAGATGAATTTAAGTCCATTTTAATGTAAACAGGCTACTTAATGAAAAGCAACAGTAAATGGGCCTCCTAGAAACAGTTCTCCATTCTTTACAACTTTCAATGTCATCGTCAACTAATGTTGAACATCCTTTTATTGATTTAAGGACTTTATAAATGAGATGACATTTTAGAAAATCCCTACATTATCAGCTTTAAAACTTTACCCAGAATTTTCATTTCATCTTCTTAAGTCCCAAAGATTCATCAAAATCTTCCATAAGCCTACTTACATTAAAATTTTCTAAAGTCCCAATAATGTCAATATCCACAGAAAGAGAAAAAAAATCCATAAGCCTGCTTAAATTAAAATGAACTAAAGTATAGCACAAATTTATCTCTCAAGGGATGGGAGTGCAAGTTACTCGGAATAAAAAGTTCCGGGCACAACTTTCCACTCCTTTTGACAAATTTTTGCTTTTATCATATTATTTTAACCAAAAAAGTCTGCATTCATTAGCGAGACACCTAAACATTCTCTAAGCTAGTTAATTTAACAAGCTACATCCTTAAAAGCAGTTTCAACAATACCTAAATATTCAGCATCCACCATTTCGTTGGAATAACATACTACTAAAGTTTAGCTTTCAGACACCTGATTATGCATTTTAGTTCATACTAGCTCTGAATAGTTATGTGATGCGTCTTTAGGCAGTTGTTTAGGATATTATGTATCTGAATTATTTATGTTTGTATAGTATTTGTGTCTTCAGGCAGTTAGCAATTGTGTGGCAGTATATGTACATGGCATGGCAGTTTTAGTATTCAGTAGGTAATTGGTATGGAGTGTGTTTGACACAGAAAAAGCCTGTGTATTGTGTATTGAGAGAGGTTATTCTCTGTGAGGGGCTTTGTCCTGTGTTCTTCCTTTGTTGTCTGGTCTCTGTTCTAACCTTTTTTTCAGGTTTAATTCAGAAAATAAAAACATATAAACAAAACAATCTAGTTTGCATGCGCAATTCTCTTGTGTCTAATCATGTCTCTCTCATACCTCTCTAATAATCTAATACATTGGTGTCCACTATATCAATTTGAGAGTAAAAATATTTTTTCATCTACTAACCCTTATGTTTATCTACCATTTTCAAGCTTGATTAAACAAAAAATAAGGAAAAGTCCAATAAATAAACTTTTTTTAAATGTAAACTTTTGTAAAATGATTGAAATGGTAAAATAAGGGTAACTCTGTTAAGAAACAACCTTAGTGAAAGCCTAACCAGTGGCCTGCAGCAGCTCCCTTTCTGCATGTTCTCTAATCCTTCTCTCAAGCTCAGGCCTGAAATGCTTGATAAGACCCTGCACTGGCCATGCAGCAGCATCACCCAAGGCACAAATTGTATGCCCTTCAATTTGTTTAGTCAACTCCTGAAGCATATCAATTTCTTCTAGCTTGGCATTCCCAACTTTCATTCTTTCCATGATTGTCCAAAGCCAACCAGTTCCCTCCCTGCATGGTGTGCACTGCCCACAACTTTCGTGCTTGTAGAAGTAGGAAAGCCTTGCAATAGCATCCACAACATCCGTAGATTTATCCATTACAATTACAGCTGCAGTCCCCAACCCTGTCCCAACAGCCTTTAATGCATCATAATCCATAAAGATATCATCACATACATGCTTTGGAATCAGAGGAACAGATGATCCTCCCGGAATCACTGCAAGTAAATTATCCCATCCTCCTCGAATACCTCCACAGTGCCTCTCTATCAACTCCTTCAGTGGAATACTCATTTCCTCCTCAACAGTGCAAGGCTTGTTCACATGCCCCGACACACAAAACAACTTTGTCCCAGCATTGTTCTTCCTACCAAAACTGGCAAACCATTCAGGCCCACGCCTTAGAATGGTTGGAGAAACAGCAACAGTTTCCACATTTGTGACAGTGGTAGGACATCCATACAACCCAGCATTGGCTGGGAAGGGCGGCTTCAATCTTGGTTTACCTTGTTTCCCTTCAAGACTCTCCAAGAGGGCTGTTTCCTCACCACAAATATAAGCTCCAGCACCGTAGTGGATATGAACATCAAAATCATAGCCTGATCCACAAGCATTCTTACCCAACAAACCAGCTGCATAAGCCTCTTGCCTAGCCTTTTCGAGATTCTTACGTTCGTTCACATATTCACCCCTGATGTAGATGTAAGCAGCACTAGCCCTCATTCCTACTCCAGCAATCAAGCAACCTTCTAACAATTTATGTGGGTCATGCCGCATAATTTCCCTGTCTTTGCAAGTTCCAGGTTCACTTTCATCAGCATTAACAACAAGATATGAAGGGCGGCCATCGGATACTTTTGGCATGAATGACCATTTGAGGCCCGAAGGGAAACCAGCACCGCCACGCCCACGGAGGCCAGACTTCTTCATTTCACTCACAATCCAATCAGTACCCTTAAGTACCAAATCTTTCGTTCGATGCCAATCCCCTCGTTTCATGGCACCTTTGAGAAAAGGATCATGCAGCCCATATAAGTTAGTAAATATCCTGTCCTCATCCTTAAGGCCACCAAAATGGGTTTTCTCTGGTGGTGGAGGTGGTGGCGGCGGCTGTGGGGTACTAGCAGTGGAAGCACCCTGAGTGCTAAATAGCCTGAAACCAAGGCCCAATTTCTCACTACGATGTTGAACCAAGGCTGTCCTTACAGAAAGAATGCCCCTCATGGTTGCCTTACCTGACAGTAATTCCAAGTTTTAGAACAAATGATTTCGGGTTAATCAAAACTGTCCACAACAATACATCATCAAATAAAATTGGCTATTAACTTTGGAGCTAGCCAATAACATGAAAACATATGAATCAGAACTCGAGAGAATGATTTCAAGTTACCAATTACAATAAGTCATAATCAAACCCTATTCAGCACAATAAAATCAAATATAAACAAGGACAAAACTTAGATACAGTTTCATAGGTACTTTTGTACTTTTAGTGTTGTTCTCCAATCTGAATTGCAGTTTTACCTCGGTAATCTACGTTGACCTTTAATACAAACTTTTATTACTCAAATTGTCAAGATAAAACTCTAATTCTGATCAGAAAAGAAACCCACAAAGAAAAATTCAATTTTGTGCTCATCATAATATCTGCACAATAATTTCATAAAAAAATTTAAAAAAAAAAATTGGCGTTTGGGAAAATTGATGAAACCCTAGAAAGACTAATAAACTAGATGGGTCTCTTGCATCAGTAAAATCTGGGAAGAGTGAAACAAGAATCAGATTGCATTGCACGCGAATCGAAACCGCGAGTGTGTTCGGAGCTGAAATCGGAGAGAAACAAAACTAGGGCACAGATTTGAAAAGCTACGATATTGTTGGGTTTTGGAAGAAAATGAATGAGAGAAAAAAAAAAATGTAAGAGAACGTACGAGTTGTTAACGCAATTGATGACTGGGATCTGATGAGTGTTGAAAATGGAACACCTTCTTGTGCTGCTTTGTGTTGTTTTGTGGGTTTATTCGGTTATCTCTTGTTCTGGTTTTTTGTTTTTAATTTTTATTTTTGGTGTTGGGTTAGATTTTGGGCTTTTGTTTAGCCACGTTGCATTTTTTGAAAAAGAGGGTTGATGATGGTACAAACTAGAAAGAGGCATGAGTTTTATGACGAAAACGAAATTCTACCAAACTCTTTGCTTTTATTTTATTTTTTTCGTTATGAAGATACAATTATGATTTCTATGGAGGTGAATTTTAAAAATGAATTTTATTTATAATAGTTTATTATATATATAAACTCTAAAATTATTTAAATTTTAAAAAACAATTATAAAGGAGTTTTATGTTTTAAAGTGGATTCTCGTACTAATTTTTTTCTTTTTTAAGAAAATAGGCTATCTAAGGTTATATTATCATTTAATTATAGTTTATGTTTATAATCATTTTAAAAATCATATTAATGATAATTTATAATTGAATAATGATATAAAATTATTTTAAATTATTAGTCCGTAATCATTAAACTCTGTTTTATCTTATTTTTACAGTTGAATATATTTTAATAATTAATATTTATTATTTTTTTCTTGATATTATTTAATGATTATTGTTATGCGGTGATCAGTTTTTAATGATCAACACAACGGTTTTAAAAAAACTCCAAAAACAGGTTCTAGAAATACCTTCAACTTCAAATCATACGAGGAATGCTGAGAATAAGGGATACTAAAATGTAAAAACAAATGAACTTCGAATTGTATGTTTGGATTCACATTTGGTTATACAAAATCACATTAAAATAGCAACTAGTTACTAGTATAATTTTAGATAAATATTCACATATTTGATTCTATATTAGGAAATTGATTTTGAGTATAGAATTAATCTTGATTTAGAATAATTTTTTTGTAATAGATAAAATCTTTTATATTGAGTTTCATTGTTAACTTGCTTTTATAATAAAAATATTAAATATAAATCACTTTGCTCCAAAGTCAATTTCAAAAATGCTATAAGAAGATAGATGAACATTAAGAAGAAGAAGCTCGAAAAACTTGGAATGCAAGAACAATGAAACTTAAATAAAAATTAAGCTTGAAATAAAATTAAAAAAAATATAGTTTAGGTTTCATTTGGGTGATTTTTTGTTTTAAGTTTTAAAAATTTTATTTAAAAAAAAAAAAACTAGTTTTAGTTTTGAGTTGTTAGTTTCAGAATTTTTTTCTTTATTATTAAGCAAATTGATCCTTGGTCAGATTGTGGTAGTGGATTTGTTTAAAAAAAAAAATATGGATGCATAGGATTACTTGTTAGAACTATAAGTGTTACATACTAATCTCATAAATATTGAACTTCATCGACCTAATATTTTATTGGTGGTGTGCAAATTTAGGAGAACTAATAAGCGAGTGGAAAACTCTTGCAACAACTTTGTATCAGATAGCCAAAGTTATACAAGAGAAGACGAATGTTATATGTCATATAGGTGGAGTTGCCGTCACAGCAATGACAACTCTTAACCCCTAGTTCAAAGGGTAATTCGAATTTTGTATGAACGATCTGTTAACTTGTTACTTCTATTATTGTTGAATAGTCTTGTAGTGTTTTGAGATGAGTCTCATGTTGTTGATGTTAAATGCTTGTCAATATCCTTTTTGGTTGTCATACATGATATGCATTGGTTCCTTCGAATCATGTTATTGTATGTTGTGCTAATAAATTATTTGCTACGCAACAAATGTCAATTTATTCTTCTGTGCTTGATCCTATTATTATTTCTGTTGTTGACATGCTACATCCCCAACAAAAAATTATTTTAGAAAAATATCTAACAAGAATAGAAACATATATATAATTTAGATAAAACAAAATAAGATAGGATATTTATTTTATTTTCTATTTTTAAACATATTAATTTTATCTTAAATTTATACATAAGATAAGGTTACCATATATTTTTATAAGATAAGATAAAATACAACCAAATAATTAGATAATTTAGTCGCTAGAAATTAGTATAAATAAATATTAAAAGAATCAAGGGATGAGATCTTACTAAATTGGATCCAATCTCAATTTTTCATTTGATGGACCCATAGTTAAAAAATTCACTTTCTTACAATTATAAGGTTCATTGGAATATGAAATTCAATCTTGAAAACACACCATACCACTTTATTTTACTATCCAAGATTTTGATATATTCTGAATTTGAGAAATTTCAAGTGGAGGGGTTGCTACCCGAGAACAATTGGTCAATTTGGATTTAAATTTTTTTATGGATTCTTGGTTGATAAAATGAAAAAAATTAGGGGAAGAAGGTGAAGAGAGATGAAAAATCAAGAAAAAAAGGGAGACAAAAATAATGAAAAAGAATGTATACATGGGAATGTGTTGTAATAATAAGATAAGTTGTGAAATTTCCCAAAACTTAGAAAAGTTTTCAATTAAAAAGTGAGTAAAACACTCTTTAAATCATTCATGACACATTTCTTGAAGAATTTGTTAAAGGTTCATGATAAAAATAATTTAGGAATTAGTCATATTCTATATATTATATTTGGATTACACTTAAACATTCTTCTAAACTGATGTAATCTCTAAATTAATAAATTGTCTATTATATATATTGCTTCCGGTGATGATATTGTTCCTTTGTGAATTTTAAGTTTTGGAACGGTTTGGTTACACAAATATTATTCACCAATATTAATGTGACACAAATATTAATGTGCGAATTTAGGGATTAAAAATAGATATTATTCACCAAAAAAAAAGTTTCAACTTTAATTTTTAAGAAGTTGTCACAAATTAAAGATGGATAAAATGAATAATCGTCCTATCTTATATCACTTCACTATTAAATGATGAAATATAAAAAAATTGACACATAAAAATAATTAAGAATAAAAAATAATAAAATAACACAAACATAACAACAAAAATAATAAAGATATATAGCACTAATGGTGGTGGTGGTGGTACTGGTGATGATAACCGTGACAACAACAATAATGATGGTGCCAATGGTGATGGTAATGGGAATTGCGGTTGCAAAATGGTAGTGATGATAACAGGGACGACAACGACGGTGGTGATAGTAGTGGTGATGCTAACGACAATGGTAGAATAATGGTAGTGATAATAATGACAATAATAATGGTGTGACAACAACAATGATAGAATGGTGGTGGTGGTAGTAGTAGTAGTGAGAGAGTGTTTTTAAAACTAAAAACGAAATTCAAAAAAAAAAGTTTTGAAAATAAATGTAAAAGTATTTCAAATTGATTTAAAAATCATTTTAACTCCATTTTTGTCAAACACATTTTATTTTAAAAATTGTATTTGAAAATTAAAAATAAAAAACTCACAACTACTCCAAACAAGACCTTACAAAAGCTAAATGGTAAACCTTGCTTAGTTGAGAAGAAGACACACAATTGCAAAGAAGTTAATAAATGTTAAGAGTATCAATGAAGGTTAAAACTATTAGTACAAGATTCTTCGGATCTTTTGAATTTTGAGTGAGATGGTTAATAGGGTTAGTTTATTTTGGGCATGTCCAAGTATCAATGAAGGTTAAAACTATTAGTACAAAATTCTTGGGATCTTTTGAATTTTGAGTGAGATGGTTAATAGGGTTAATTTATTTTGGGCATGGACATGCTTTTAAAATCTTGAGTTTAATAGTTGTAGGATCATATTTTTTTAGAGGTATTTAAAATTGAACTAAATTGTTTGTAAATCATCAAACTGATAAAAAAAAATAAAAAATCATTTAAACCAAAATTTGCAAAATCCAAAAATATAAAAAAATCACATATTTTTCCAATTTAGCTTATTTTTATATCTTGTTATAAAAATCAAATCAAACCGTATATTATAATTATATTGATTTTATTGGAAGGATATTTAGCCTTACGTAACTAGTATGGATATTTAGCATTATGTAGCTAGTCTTCAACTTGGTGTTCAAGTGTTTGATTCTCCTCATTCAAATAGCATCACCAGCTTTTCATGGCTTTTAGTTTGGGCTTTTAGCCTCTTGTAGCACAAAAAAAATAATTAATGGTGATAGTATATGATTTATAATGTTACTTCCTTGTATAATAAGCTTGTGACATACTGATGTGATTTTTGTTGTAGTAATTAATAATAAGTTTTAAATAATATATTATATTTCCTTGTTTTATATTAGGATAAATATTTTATTTTTATATATTAAGAAAATATTGTATCAACATAATTAAAAAAAATAATATTAAATATCAAGTTATACATAAATTATTATTATATTACAAAAAGAATTAGTAATAAGTCACTTTAGTCGATAGCTGGACTAATTGATCAAGATTGACAATCAAGTCAACTAACTATTTTAGTTGATAACCAATTCAAAATCAATCGATTACGGTAATCAATCGGGCTTGCCACATTAGTTGATAGCCTATTAAAATTAGTGAGATTGAGTTAGGATTTTTAAGTTTGGGATTATGACTCAAAAGGTTCAAAGATATCCAAATCATCTGCATATATGAGGTATAACTCAAAGGAGTAATTTTCACTAAATCTACTAATTCATGACCAGGCAACAAATTTTTAACTCGCCATTGAAAAAATCATTTTTTACCCATTCTCAAACTAACCAATTTTCAAAGTTATACTTACTGGTAATAGTCTCTTAACCTACCAACATGGTATAAACATAAAATTCACAAATAATCCCACCCTAATATGTTGATGTAGCCACAGATTCAATCTCTAGGCTTGTATATATGAAAAATATTTGTTAGAATAAGTCTAACTCTAGAATATATCTTAGTAATAGGAGAAGTTAATCCTTGACTCTCAATCAAAAAATACCTTAGATTCATAAAAAAAATTTCTCTTGGCCGATTATAAGTTCAATGAATCAAATTGATTCATGCAATTAGATTTATATAACCAAACTTAAATATATCTTTAGTCCTCAAAATATAATAGTCTCTCTACTTTAGTCTTCCAAATTAAAAGATATTTAGTTCTTCAAATTCATAAAATATTTTTTTAGTCCTTCATATATGTTTTTATTGTGCATCAAACAATAAATTTGAATTCAGTTTGTCGGAAAATATGACTAAAAAATATATTTCTCAAATTTGAGAGACTAAAAAAAAACATTTTAATTTGGAAGACTTTAAAAAATAGATCCTAATTTAGGAGACTAAAAATACATTTAAGTCTTAAAATCATATAGAATGAGATGACAAACCTTGATTTTTGCATAATTCACATTTTAAATTTAATTCTTAGGTCATAAGAAATAATCTTGGTTTTTTTTCAGAATTTTTTAAACCAAAGATTTTAAATAGGAGTCTACACAAATCAAGTTGGATCGAGTTTAGAAAAAGTGAAGTTAGAAAAACTATAACTAGTACTACCTCTGGTCTTTTTTTAAATAAAAAACAAATTATAGTGTAAAATACACTTGTTATAAAAAAAGAACAGGTAGAACTAAGCATAAAAATCTAGAGATTTTGTAAATAAATAAAAGGCACAAAAGCCTCTGGAACCGATTGCACAATTTTGTATGTCACTAAAGAAAGATAAAGAAAAAAAGACTGAAACTTAAAGGCAAGGATTTCAGTTGTAAAGTTTCGGCCCTAATGTCACAACAGAAAATGTAAACCTACAAACCAATCAATCTCTATATATTGTACAAAAATGTGAATTGCACATCCTTATCAGCATTTCAACTTCAACAGTAACTTAATTACAGGAGAGAGAGAAAACTATGATATTTAACACATTGCAGTTTGATAGAAGGTGGATTGAAGAATATACACCTTAATTGATTTTTCTACACGGAAAATATCCCAGTCAGCCAAAAAATTCAGCCATCCAAAACCAGAAATTTCAGGGACCTGGCTTCCAAATCCATCAACTCCCATCTAACAAAAGAATGTGAGAAAATGTATAACAATCAGTAGTCATCAACATTTGGTTGTGACCATGGCCATATAGAAATCCTGCAAAATATTGGTGTAAATCATTGTGATTCACTTTTTTCAGGAACTTCCATTTGAGGAGGTAAGAGGTTTAAGAAGCTCCCTCTGACAGGTTGATTGGCAGCCGTAGCTGATTCATCATCTGTGTCATACAATAAAATTAATTCATTAAAGACTGGAACAACCCAAACCAGAAGATATACCAACATATGCTTCAATGTTCAGTGCCAAAAAGTAAGGGCAACTACATATGAGGAAATTCTCATGAGTAATGAATTTCTGATGCCAATTTCATAATGATAGTGAGGGTATGGCAGTTCTAAAAAGCAGGATACTAGTGCAAGATTAGGCATTTGTTTTATAAACACATTTTAAAGGGCTATTAGTGTTACTGTTCATATGCTACTCCATAAGACAGGCATAAAACCATGATGTTTAGATAACACCGAAGCCTATCTAAGTACAGGGCCATACACACTTGACAACCATTCTTTATAGCAGGCAAGGCATTGGACATGAGACCTTTAGTATCCAAAATGCTAATAAAGGAAAAGTCCAAAATACTAATCTCACTGAGGAAAAGTCCAAGCCATGACATGAAAGCACCATATGAATTAGGAGATAGTTTGATAGGGACTTGGGCATTAGGGAGTGTCTAAGTCCCATATCAACCAGTATGGGGTGCTCAGTGAAGTACTTAAGTGGGGAGTTCCTCAAGTGCTTAGGTGCTTACCAATTGCAATCAGAGCTAGCTGTTAAGAGTCTCAGAAAGGACTGCTTACAAAGGGGCTGACCAAACAGGTTGATTGAAGTGTCATATACAGTGTGGTCATCAGGCACTGACTCTTGTTAAAAGATATGATTAGATCTTTAAGTAAATATGGAAATAGGGAATAGCATAATCTTACCTTAATTACACTAGGGATCACTTACCTTAATTGTATCATTATTCTCATTATAAATAAAGGCGTATTGAGGTCATCCAAGACACACAATTCATGAAATTCTATATGGTATCAGAGCTGGTTATTCTTGGTTGAGGTATCAAAAAAATCGTGTCTCACCAGGGACCCACTATCCCCAGTGGGCCCTTCGCTCGTCATCTCTGTCCAGCGACTTGTTTAAGCTTTTTCAATGACCTTTCTGGCAAACAACCTGCGGATCTGAACCACCTTCTGCCGATCTACGTCACACCATTGACCGTGTCTTGAAACAACCACCAATGTGATCTCACACGCATCCTTTTGCTGTGCCAAACAGTTCCTGTTCCTGACACATATGGCCACCGATCCGACTATTGTTTGCAGAGCCAGGCTCGCCGGACAGAGGCGCACAAAGCCCAGTCCTTGCAGCCCCTCTTTACAGTGAAAAGTACCATGTCACTGCTCTGCCCTAGTTTGGCTGCCTTCTTGATGCCCTTTTGTCGGTTCCTACCACCATCACCTGTCTCTGGCAACCCTGATGCCGCAATTGCGTCTCTGTCTACTGCCACACACACTTGCATCTCACAATCTTAGTGTGTGCTCTTTTCACAGGTGAACAGTACCCATCGCAACTGCAGACCTCCTTTGGCTGTTGCCGAGCCATCATTTATCCGGCATGACCACACAACTAGAATTGCCTTTTGTTTCTATTGGGTTTACCATATTTCTAACAAGCTTGGTGCATATGACATATATGCTCCAGCTTGAGGGGGAGTGTTAAAAGATATGATTAGATCTTTAAGTAAATATGGAAATAGGGAATAGCATAATCTTACCTTAATTACACTAGGGGTTACTTACCTTAATTGTATCATTATTCTCATTATAAATAAAGGCTTAGTGTGGTCATCCAAGACACAATTCATGAAATTCTATAACTCTCAAGGATGGTGTTAATTGCTATGCTAGGAACATGGGTATTAACGGGGTGCCTAAGTCTTACTATGAGATGTTGAGTGGAGTACTAATGTGGCTTGGTTCCCCCCCTCTTTTTTCTTGTTTTTTTATCTATTTCATTTTAAGATGAATAAAATATAATCTTCTAATATGTCAAAAAGCTACCCTGAGACACAAGTAGAAGGAAGAAGTATGTGCAGTTCCAGAATGGAATCATTCAGTATCACTACGCACTACTCTTTAGTGAAGTGAACTATTGCATTTGCATCTAAAACATATCATCAATACTTTCACAGGATATATAGAAAGACAAATATCTCAGAATAGGAACACAATAAGATATTCTTACCAAATAGGGCCTTAATAGATGGTCTTTTAGGTTTTGTGTTCTTCTTCTTCAATTCAGCTGATAATGTACACAGAAATTACTCGTGAGAAGTGCAATGATGAATCAATGAGATGGTTAAAAAATGAAAAATAAAAAAGGAAATGCTCTCTTTCAGACTAGCCGGGTTCACCAGCATGATCTTTGGCAAAATTATGGTATATTGAAATTAAAATTACTCAATTCATCAGCACCCAAAATTAGTTATTAATATTTGTTTCTCATATAAGCAAAACTGCATATAACAACCTTTTGAAAGAAATATCCATCATTTTTCTCCAAGACATGTTAATTTAAAGGGCACAATAAAAATGGGCTCAAAGAAACTGGCATCTGTTTAAGGAAACTGTAAAATTAGAAGCAACTTGAAAGATTTTAATTGCATGGCAATAAACATCTCAACAAAGAGTTAATCCATTGACATGTTCCACCATGCAACACAAAATCTCAATTAAACAATTTTGGAATCAAATTAAATTGGCAAGAGAATAAAACATTGTGTTACATTCAATGATCAAAAGAATCTTTAAGTACACAATAAAAATATATGTTAAACAGGAATATTTTTGTTCTGGAAAGAAAATGATGAAAAAGAGATGAAAGCATTCTATATAACAATTATGATATATATAGATATATATACAGAGAGAGATGTAAGTACCAATTCCAGGTATTTCATGATCATTCACGATTTCAAAATTCTTGTATGTGTATCCGACGAAGTTAATATCTTTAGATGGCAGCATCTGCACCAAATGACACAACTAAGAAACCCAGACTTCAACAACGTTCCGTGTAAATGCAGATGATCCATGATTTTCAAATCAAGAGGCGATTGTACTCAGGGTTCCCATTAACACAATTTTTGTCAAATTCCAGAGTCATCCAAAGAAAATTTCATTTGCAAACCAAATAGTTTTATTACTGGAAATTACTCAAACCAATTCGAACTTCATAGCAGCCTATTTTCTCAATTAAATAACAAATGGCCAAGATTAGTGTTTCATCACAAGAGAAACCAATGGGAGATTAATGGTAGATAGATTACTGGATAGGTAGATATATAAAACACAAAAATATAGAGAGGAACTAATGAAAGCAGCTTTCCTATTGGGAAAAACCCAAGTCTCACATTGGCTAGAGATAGTGCCAAGATAGAGTATATAAGCGGAGGCAACCCTCATCCTATGAGCTAACTTTTGGAATTGAGTTAGGCCGAAACCCACATTCTAAGATAGTATTAGAGCCTATCCTAGATCCATCAAAAGGGTTGTCCACCATGTTATCCATGCACCAAGCCCAAAAGTGTTGGGCGTGAGGGGGTGTATTGAGAAAAACCCAAGTCTCACATTGGCTAGAGATAGTATCAAGATAGAGTATATAAGTGGAGGCAACCCTCACCCTATGAGCTAACTTTTGGAATTGGTTCAGGCCAAAACCACATTCTAAGATGGTATTAGAACTTATCCTAGATCCATTAAAAGGACCACCCACCATGTTATCCATGCACCAAGCCCAAAAGTGCGCGTGAGGGAGTGTATTGGAAAAAACCCAAGTCCAACATTGGCTAAGATAGTGCCAAGATAGAGTATATAAGTGGGGACAATCCTAACCCTATGAGCTAGCTTTTGGGGTTAAGTTTGAGGCTTAGGAGTGTTGTTAGGAGTAGGATTTTGGGCGAAAATGCTGTTGGAGTTGGAGCGGAAGCTGTCACTGCTGTCAACATAGGTGGCAGTGGGGGAGGAGCTGGGGAATAAATGTTGTCGGTTGCGGAAGCCATGAACAAAAGCTAAGGATTGAACCTTGCTCTGGATACCATAAATGAATCTTAGAGTAGAAGAGAGAGAGAATTGAGGTTGAGATAAAACTCTGTTAAGAGCTTCTGTTATTGAAAAGAAAAACCCAAATGATTCAATACAGGTTCAGGTATATATAGTTAGACTAACTGCCTAACTATCTTAACCAACAACAGCTATGACAGCTGTTGTGTAGTTAAGTAACAGACTAATAACTAACCTAAAAGGTTAGTTAACTAATGAAAGCAGAAAAGGAAAAAGTATAAACAATACAATGGAGTTGAATACTCCTATATAATTTAAACTGAGTGTATAATACTTGTGATAAATAACCCAAAATAATCCAAGTGTATAATTTAAACTTCAAAGGAGGAGCTGAGGCCTATGATTGATGGACAACCAAAGAGTAGCCGTCTTGGCAGGGTACACTCCCAATAAACCTAGCCTCAAATATGTACACATTGAATGAAGGAAAATCCAAAATTCATTATCAAATATTAATCAAAAGCAGCCAAAATCAAATGTTTATCCCTATTAGAAAAAAGCCAAGTCTCACATCAGCTAGAGATAAGGCCAAGAAAGAGTATATAAGTGGGAGTAAACATCACTTTATGAGCTAACTTTTGGGGCTGAGTTAGACTCAAACCCACATTCTAAATTGGTATCATAGCATGTTTCCTCTGGGAAATGGCAATGCTAGAGGCAGATTGAACCAACCTCAATGCCTAGAAAATATTTGAGTGGACCCATGTCTTTCATCTGAAAGTGACTCTGAAGGTGGGATTTGAGCCGACGTATACCAGCAAAGTCATTACCAGTGATGACAAACAAGGTGAGAGCCACCAGAAGTAGTAAAACCAGGAGGCTGATCCATGTAAACCTCTTCCTGCAACTCACCATGCAAGAATGCATTTTAATATCCAGCTAATGAAGCGGCCAATGGCGGTGGCCAGAGGTTGGTAGATGGTCATATACCATGAATTGTAAACTTTTTGGGCTTGGCGTGTATAGATAATATGATGGGGTAACTCGTTTAATGGATCTAAGATAGACTCTGATACCATCTTAGAATGTAGGTTTTCTTTTGAAAGGGATTCTTTAATAATGTGTGCCATAGAATAATTGCAATACATTAATCATTTGTAATTGTTGAAACCAACTAAAGTCCACAATCATTTTATATTATTTATTTAAGCTATCAGTAAATTATCGTGGACCTAAAATATTATCACAGAAAGTTTACAGGATTTGGACACGACCATGGACCTAAAACACAGTCGATGAAGTTATTAGGGATAGTTTTCCCAAGCATAGTCGCATTTCAATTAAATCATCAAATATACATACAAGATCCAATTACCCAGTGGCTGCTGAACTAGATCTTGCATGCATATTTGATGGTTTAGCCAAAATATGACCATGCTTGGACAAAACTATCCCCAATGATTACATCGACTGTGCTTCAGGTCCAAAATCATGTCCAAACCTTGTAAAGTTTCTTTGATAATATCTTAGGTCCATAGTACTTTACTGATAGTTTAAATAAATAATATAAAATGAATGTGGATTTTAGTTGGTTTCAACAATTACAACTGATTAATGTAGTGCAATTATTCTATGGCACAACCTATTAAACAATCCATTTCTCTAACAAAAGAAAACCTACATTCTAAGATGGTATCAAAGTCTATCCTAGATTTCCATTAAATAGGCTACCCACCATATCATTCATGCACAAAGCCCAAAAAGTGTTGGGCATGAGGGGGTGTATTGGGTGAAACCCAAGTCTCCCATGGGCTAGAAAAAAAGACCAAGATAGAGTTTATAAAGGGGGTAACACTCACCTTATGAGCTAACTTTTGGGATTGAGTTAGACCCAAACCTACATTCTAAGAATCCCAAAGATCTATTTATTGACCCAATATCCAAACACCCTAATAAGTTATTTCTATTCTAAGATGGAATAAGATAATCCAAACACCCTAATAAGATCCCTAAATAAAAACAACAATAAATAATCCCAGATGAAAGACACTAATTGTGAAATTAAGAACCTTAAACAACGGCCCAATCTACATATGTGATATTAACAAATGGTACAGTTACAGCAATTCTTGTAGACCAACTACATACAAAATTTAAATAACAAGAACAAACCTTTCTCCACGGCCCTGCCTTTGAGGAAGGTACAGTTTGCTTGTCCCCCTACACATCATTAGTAAAACAAAATATCATGACACTAGTTCACTATGAAAAAATGATTAGCTCTTCTATATCCATGAACATAAAGATATATAATATACCTCCTCAAACTTCTCAAAATTTTGAGTATCTAATTCATCATTGACCTCAGGTATGAAAGCAGCCTGCATTTGGTACAATTTGTCCCATTCAACACCTTTGAACCATGGGTGAGCCTGGACACAAAGATGACCAACCACTTATTGGTTACTATACTAGCGCATTCATGTATAAACTGTAGAACTTAGAAAAGAACACACCACAACACCTTTATTTCATCAGCTCCTTTGGTTCCAAGTCTCTGCTCCACATTACATAGGAGTCTACAAATGAGATCCTTTGCCTCTGCTGAAAGTTTAGCTTCTTCTGGAAATTTTAAAGTAGTTCTCCAAGTTACTATCTGCGTATTGAAGGTGAAGTAAAATAAGATCATAATTGATGAAGACAAAAATCCATACAATAAAAGGAATCCATTGAAGCAATCAACATGGACACATTATAAATATTGGATAACTATGAAATGTCATCTATTACTATTGCTATTACTATAAAATATAAAATCCTAAAACTGGCAACAGAAGCATGATACAGAATAATTTACATGCAACAAATAACTATAAGAAGGGGGAAAAAGTAAACAGCATCATAAGAAAAGAAAGAAAAAAATTTGTACATCAAGAAACCATCTCAGTTTTTCTTTCTGAAACTTGTTCCTCATAAATCAATACTCAACATTTCTAAGCCTTTCTGAACTTTATGCCATCTGTTAGATTATTTTTATCTAAAAAAGATGCAATCACAGTTTCCCATTTAACCCAGAGCAGCATTCTCAGTTATGGTCATGCTTTTCAAGCCTCTTGACATTTTCTGTAAGACATTAACCAGATAATGTTTTAAATGATAATTACATTATAAGGTTCAAACAATTATGGGCACTTATGAAGCACAGGTACACACTACACACCTCTGTTCTATTGACAAGTATAATATTTAAGTATTGCCATAATAAACAGTGAAACCTGCTTTCCTGGTTAGGCACATATCCATGAATCTCAATTAGAAACACTAAAGCTCAAAATATAGGACCCCCTCCAAACAAGGGTAAGGATTATATGGTCTAATAAATCCAGGAAAATATCAATAGCAAGGTGGTCAAGAAATACCAGTAATTTCTACCTAGCTATTTCTAAAGTCCAATATGACAAGAATTCAATGGACTCAAAGTCCCACACATTGTAGTTCAACTCATACAAATGCATGATGCATTGGAAAGGAATTCATTAACAGGGGGTCCATATGCTACCTTTCTACAAGTCAACATTGGTTCATCTGAATAAAAGGGTGGATACCCCACAAGCATTTCATACATTATAGCTCCAAGAGACCACCTGGAAGCATTGACACAACATTAGAATGCATTGACACAACATCAGAATGCATTGACACAATAAGTTTAAAAGGGGGAAGGGGGGTGGCCCTTAGGGAGACTTTTGAAAAAGAAAAGTAGAAAACATATTCTATATTACCAATCACATTCCACGCCATATCCTTTCTTCAGAAGAACTTCTGGAGCAATATAATCAGGTGTTCCAACTGTAGAATAGGCCTGCATTATTGCAAAGAAAGAAAAGCTTAAAATGCCATCAATCTATATAGTTATCGTATGGCGAGAAGGGGAAAGAAAACTTGTCAAAACTGAGGCAAAAACTAGTGGTCACCAAATTTATATGTTACAATTATTATGTTTAAGGTAGGGAAGGAAGAAAAGAGAGAAAAGAGACTACAAATTACAAAAAAGCAGATTGATATATGCTGTGAATGATATTTTCTGAAGGAAAGGTCACTAAACCCTATTTATACTAGGACTTGGAGTGCTAGACTTCTAATCCTAATCAAATAAGGGTACAAATGACTTAAAGGATAAGATAAAATCTGTAAAAATAAGATAAGGTTGCTAAGAAAAGATCTATAAAAATAAGTAACACTATTATCCCTAAAATAACATAAATTATCCAAATCTAGCATGCATCATTCTCTCCCACTGACATATTTTATAAATATTCTGATAGCCCCATCAAGCCAAAGCTAACTAAGCTTTAAGCATATATCAATCCTATATATCCTAACTCTTTAAAACAGAACCTAACAAAAAATATAAATGGCCTCCATAAAACATATAGCTGGAAAACAACTCAAGGATGTAATGTTAGAGTGGTGAGTATTTCCAAAGAGATAACTTAAGATGATGGCTGGAATGACCATTAGCCTGTAAAAAATTTATTGGCAGGCAATCATGTATAGCAAGGTTAAACCAAACAGTTAGTCCTTGTAGTCTACTAGATTTGTATTTTGGTCCCTATAGTTTATTGGCTTTGTATGAGGGAGAGCCTTGGAACAATGGTAAAGTTACTGCTTTGTGGCCTAGAGGTCACAGGTTTAAATCCAGGAAACAGCCTCTCCAGTTTCCACTTGTGGGTGTAAAGCTGTGCACATCTACCTTCCCCAAACCTCACTTAGTGGGAGCCCCATGTACTTGGTCGCCCTTTATAGTTTGTTTTTGGATCTGTGCCTATATTTTAACCTTTTTGGAGTGTGGTCCCTATTTATACGATTGGATTTAGTCCCTATAAATTGATATCTAGTCATTAAGATATCAGTCCTTATTTTCTGTGAAAGATTGGCCTTATAGTTTCATATTATTAAGGTAATGGGAACAAATTCAAATGAGAGGATCTATCAATATCCCCCAAAAACTGCCTATAGAAATAAATATATCAACATCCCAAAAAAGAAAAGACAGGATATATATACATTTAGGTCCCTGAGATATTATGTGTTCTTTGATTCCCAAAAGTTTCTGTTTATAAATTGGTTTCCAAATAGATGAACTTGTTAGGAAGTTGACAATTTCGGTAGGGTGAACTTGTTATCAAGTTAAAAGTTCAAGGATCAATTTGCATATAGAGAAACTTACGGGACCATAGCAACAAAAGAAATATCTTTCAAGGTCTAAATGGTATATTTATTCCAAAAAATATAACATAAGGATAAAAAATCTAACTCAGATGAAACTATAAGTAATTAAGGACTAATTGTTTATTTTATCCTTAAAAATACAACCTGAAAATTAACAAGGAATAAATAAACATAAATGTTTATGGATACTAATATTGAAAGGCTTACAAGCATTCGTCGATTTTTCTGCCAATGCTGCAGTTGTTCCTGTTGGGTTCGATTAGGAGCTGCAGGACGTCCATCACTTTGGAGGGCTCCACTTCTGTTAATTCCAACAGAGAAGTCCTTTTCTTGAAGATTACTGCAGTCTAGCGGTTTACATAATCCAAAATCTGATAATTTCATGTGGCCATTTCTATCTAGCAGCAAGTTGTCAGGCTTGATATCTCTGGAATGCATTTAAAAATCAGATTATTAAAAATATTTATTGATCCAGACGAAGACCGCCATAAGTATCATTGATCCGTGTCATAAAAGCATACCAAAATTTACCATCATTTGACGTTATTTTTTTACAGCTTTGAGCTTACCTGTGGATATAATTATGTTTATGAATTGACTCTATGGCTAGGACAGTCTCCCCAACATAGAACCTGGCCTCATCTTCTGTTAGTATATCCTTCCGCATCAGCAATGTCATCATATCTCCACCAGGTAGATACTCCATTATGAGATATAAAAACTCCTCATCTTGAAAGGAACAATAAAGTTTTACAATGCAATTGCTGTCAACTTCAGCAAGTAGATTTCTCTCAGCTTTGACATGTTCAACCTGAAAGTGTATCCAATAAGTATAAGAAAACAATATATACACTAAGTCTCTAACAATGTGATAATTTCACCTGGCCTCTACGTAGCATCTCTGATTTCTTAAGCTTCTTCATAGCATATACATGACCAGTGGCCTTCTCCCGGCAGATTCTAACCTATGAAAAGAAAGAATTGCAAAATTGTAACAAATCATCTGATAAATATCTTTATGAGAAATCTGGTTATGCAGCAAGACATATATATATATTGGAAAAAGAAGAAGAAAAAAACTCATTACTAGCCAAAGAGGCTATGTAATAGAAACTTGAGAGAAGATATTTTGATAACAGAAAATGAAAGAGGAAGAAACTTTAGTTTCATTAACCCAACTAACTCAAGAGTACACATCTGTTTATATAGGGAAAACTGTTAGTTATGACAGCTGTCATTATCTGTCAATAACTAACTCAACTGTAACTAACTCACTAAGAGTTAACTAAGCTAAACTACCTGAGACTGCAGTTGAATAACTGCAGCTCTCTTACAATACTCCAACACTATGCTATATATACACTGTCTCCAAGCCAACTTCTTGATAAAACTCCACAGGCTACTGAATGGTGGAAACAGCTATATGCATAAGTACATGACACAAACTGGATTTTTCTTTTCAACTAAAATAATTCACAAAATTCATTGTTGTAATAAACAATTTAAACTAGCAGAGGTCAAAGACTCAAAATACCGATGGTAAAACTCCATTACCACTACTAATTTTGAAATATAAAGATCCACTGCAAATCTGCATTCAACAATTTTAAAGGACTACTCCCTGGCATACCCTAAGTTATATCCTTAATCTACAGTTTTCTACCGTATGTATAGAAACCTGTAGAATACACACCACCAACAACAACAACAACGCCTTATCCCACTAGGTGGGGTCGGCTACATGGATCAACTTCCGCCATAATGTTCTATCAAGTACCATACTTCTATCCAAATCATTAAGTTCGAGATCCTTTTTGATAACCTCTCTTATAGTCTTTTTGGGTCTTCCTCTGTCTCGAATTGTTTGTCTTCTCTCCATCTGGTCTACTCTCCTCACTACAGAGTCTACCGGTCTTCTCTCTACATGCCCAAACCACCTAAGTCTATTTTCCACCATCTTCTCTACAATAGGCGCTACTCCAACCCTCTCTCTAATAGCTTCGTTTCTAATTTTATCCTGTCGAGTCTTACCACACATCCACCGCAACATCCTCATCTCCGCTACACCTACTTTATTCTCATGTTGGCTCTTGACCGCCCAACATTCTGTTCCGTACAAAATCGTCGGTCTTACCGCAGTCCGATAAAACTTTCCCTTTAGCTTGATCGGTACCTTTGCATCACATAACACCCCCGATGCTTTTCTCCATTTCATCCATCCTGCTTGAATGCGATGATTCACATCCCCTTCAATTTCCCCATCATCCTGTATTACAGACCCAAGATATTTAAACCGTGTGACTTGAGGGATAATATGGTCTCCTATTTTCACCTCTGAGTTAGAAACCCTCCTTCTTTTGTTGAACTTACATTCCATATACTCCGATTTGCTTCTGCTTAGGCGAAAACCATGTGTTTCTAGAGCTCGTCTCCAAGTTTCCAACCTCTCATTCAACTCCTCCCTCGACTCTCCAAGGAGGACTATGTCATCTGCAAAAAGCATGCATCTCGGCGCTATCTCTTGGATTTGTTCCGTGAGGACATCCAGAATTAAGGTAAAAAGGTAGGGGCTAAGGGTTGACCCTTGATGTAAACCAATTGTGATGGGAAAATCGTCTGACTCTCCACCCTGTGTCCTAACACTAGTCGATACCCTATCATACATATCTTGGATAGCTCGAATATATGCAACCCTAACCCCTTTCTTCTCTAGAGCTTTCCACAAAATCTCTCTAGGCACTCTATCATACGCTTTCTCCAAGTCAATAAAAATCAAGTGCAAGTCTTGTTGGGCCATGCGATATTGCTCCATCACCCGCCGTAATAAATAAATCGCTTCCATGGTCGACCTTCCCGGCATGAAACCAAATTGATTCTCAGTAACTTGAGTCTCCTTTCTTAATCTCCGTTCGATCACTCTTTCCCATAATTTCATGGTATGACTCATGAGTTTGATTCCCCTATAATTTGCACAATTTTGTATATCCCCCTTATTCTTATAGATTGGCACTAACGTGCTTCTCCTCCATTCCTCCGGCATGCGTTTTGACCTCATAATTTCGTTAAAGAGTTCGGTGAGCCACTCAAGACTTCTATCTCCAAGAGTTTTTCACACTTCAATAGGTATGTTGTCTGGCCCCACCGCCTTACCATTACTCATTCTTTTCAACGCTTCTTTTACTTCCTGTTTCTGAATCCGACGATAGTACTTATAGTTCTGGTCCTCTTCTCTTGTGTCTAGACTGCTAGAGTCATATCCATATCCATCATTAAATAAGTTGTGGAAATACGCCTTCCACCTTTCCTTGATATCTTTTTCATGCACTAAGACTTTGCCTTCTTCATCCTTAACACACTTTACTTGATCCAAATCTCTAGTCTTCCTCTCTCTACCCTTAGCAAGCCTATATATAGATCTTTCTCCGTCCCTGGTTCCTAGAGCTTGGTATAGTCCGTCAAAAGCTTGGGCTCTTGCCTCACTCACCGCCTTTTTGGTTTCATTTCTAGCTATCTTATACTTATCCCAAGTTTCAGAATTTCTACACCTAGACCACTCCTTGAAACACTCCTTTTTTACTCTAACTTTGCTCTGAACATTTTCATTCCACCACCACGATTCTTTACCCCTAGGTCCAAAACCTCTAGATTCACCCAACGTCTCTTTAGTCAATGTAGAATACACACCACAGTTAAATAATTAATATGGGTGTCATTACTCAATAGGATTAGCAATTCCACCTCTAAATATCTGGAACAATGAAAAATAGAAAAGAACAAAAATTATATGAATGTCAGAGAAAGCTATGAAGCATTAGTGGTTTCAAATTTCAATCTATTGGTAAAAAAACAAGTCCTACATTGACTAGAAACAGTGCCTGAATAATGTATGTAAGTGGCAACTGATGAGCTAACTTTTAGGGTTGAATTAAAGGCCCAAACCCAAATTCTAAAATAGTATCAAAGCCAATCCTAGATTCGTTTTGGGGCCACATACCATATTATCCATGCACCAAGACCAATAGTATTGGGTATGAGGGAAGTATTGGGAAAAAACCAAGTCCCATATTAACTAAAGATAGTGCCTAAATAGTGAATAATGTATATAAGTGGTGGGCAACCGTCACACTATGAGTTAGCTTTTAGTGTTGAGTTGAACTTAAACCAAATTCTAAAGACAATCAACATCTCCAGTCTCCACACATACATATCAGTCAAGTCCTTTTAGTCACTGGAGGAAACAGTAACCAATGTTGTCAAACTCGATATTCTACCTAGGATCAGGAAGAAGGGTAAAAGATCATAACACGGATCGTAAGATCCTACCTAATATGCAAAATTATACTTATATACACATGTATATACATAAAAAATAATATAGATACAGAAAATAACCTCTAAATCACAACATTAAACTAACTAACTGAAATTGGAAAATCATAATCATAAATATTAATATGTAGTGGCTGATAAATGCGAAAACAATCAACCTTCTTTTCCTTTCAATTGATAAAAACAGCACATTTACATTTGCAAAGAAGAAAAGAAAAAGTAAGGAATGTAAATTATGAAACATAAATCAGAAAACAGCAATTCATTCACGAGGCACTACATTTGTTGTATGTACCCATTTCTGGTCAATTATTGCCATTTTCAGGTTTTTATTACATTTTTTACACTAAAGGAAACAGCCGTCAGCCATCATCTCTCCATCTCCCCAATTCTAATAAAACTATAAAGAGAGGAAAAAAAAGGAATAAAATTCTAAAATGAATTTATCCATATATCACTCCCACAACATTCAATCAATCAGCCTTTTGCATCTACTGAGTACAACAAAGCCAACAAACAGCCTGGCAGCCATGATGCCGAAAGCAATGGCAACAACAACCTTAACGGTGATGACCACAGCAGAGAATGAGCACAATCTTTGCCATGGCAGCTGCCAAAGCTGGGTTCCAACACCGACGCTTGAGGATAAAAGCTAGCAGCTCTCTCTAGCAAGCTGAGCAAGTCAAGTTACTCCACCTTGGAAAACAAAAGGTGAGAGACTAAAGAGGAGAGACATGGCTTTGTTGCACTTGCAGAATAGAAGGGTAGAGACAAAAGGTGAGAAACAAATGTTGTGTTTTTGTAACCCTAAAAGAAGGGCAGTTCGTGTTTTCAAAACTGGGTCAGTCCAAGCTGACCCAGAAACCCACCTCAGCCCAGAAAGGCTGCAATTCAACAACCAAGATTGTGATCCAGAAGCTATCTGACCAGGCTCCAATTCAGGCTGCGAGTTAGCTCGCTCCAGGGGCCAAAACTCAGAGGATCATACAAGTCAACAAGGTAACTCGCAATTTTAACAACAGACAGTAACATTATTGCGAAGATCTGTTAATATAAAACTCATTAAGGTCAAACATAAAGATGGTTTTACTTGGATGCATAAAGATGGTTTTACTTAGAAGCATAAAGACGGTTTAACTTAGATGCATACAAAAATAAAGTATACCTCTCCAAATGCACCCTTCCCAATCATAGTCAGGGGCTCAAAGTCATCAGCCCCCATCTTATGTCTCTGAAGGCGCATGATTTCCCTCTCCTTTTTCTCCAAATGCTGAAGCAAGTTGTGTTGCTCTTCCTCAGAGACTTCGGCATCAGCCAACTTCTTCTCTAGCATATTACGTCTGCCAAAAAGAAATGACTTTAGGTCTTATTAAAGACTTGAAACAATTTCTGTTTCCATTAGGTATTTGCACATAATATATCACATCTGAGATAACAGAAAGACAATGTCATACAAAACTATATTCTAGTGTGGAAGAAAACTTGTTTGGCAACAAAAAAGCAAGGGTAATAAGGAAATCACTTATTTCAATCAGCTCAGAGATGACAATAAGCATGCTAAAACAAACTACTTTATATGGTACAAAAATCTTTAATAACATTATATTAGATTGTCATCAAGACCCATAATACATAAATTGAAGTAAAGATACCTTTCCTTCCTCTCCTGCAGGCTTTGCATCTGCTTCTTATAATGATTTTCTATATACTGCTTTGCAGCTTCAACCCTCTGTTTGGTTACATTTGAAGGTGCTTCTTCACTTGTTGGGGGTTTTGACCCTTCTTTTGTCATGCCTGTAGTTTCTTTGTCCTTTGCAGAATTCATTTTATCATTTGACTTGAACTTACTAAACCACCGCCTTGTAGTTTCCATTTTATTTCTTCACCTCTTAAGCTGCCGTTTTTATATTTCTACTTCACCAAACACTAAAGACCAAAAGTTTTGCCAAACAAGGATCCCATTTTACCATTCATGAAAATCAAGGCACTTCTGTTCACCAGAAGAACCAAAGGCACAGTAACTGCTACTTCTGTTCAAACAGGAAAATAAACAACAAAAAATCAGCTAACTTTAGCATCCTCCATATATCAGAATTAAAAATACACACATTCAAGTATAGATGAAGCATTCTACAATCATTAAATAGGAACCACTACTAAAAGAAAACAAAACAAAATAATTCAAGGGCTCATTTGTTATGTGAATCAAGAACAAAACAAAAAAAAAAAGGTTGATCATAACTAATCCAACTTCAAGTAGAGGAACTATCAGAGCAACTGCAGTACTGAGAGTAAAAACTAAACCTAAAACCAAGGATGTCAAACTAATGAGTCTAAGTAAACATATGGAGCTTCCATAGAATTGACTCGTAATCTCAGAAAAGTCTACTTACCTAATATAAAAATTCAAATTAAAACCACCTATTAATGACATATATGTGTATCTTAATACTCTGAACACAACAATAATTAAACATTTCAATTTCATAATAAAGCAAAGTAGTAAACCACAATAATAAAGTAAGATAGCACATAAGTACTAAATAAGTTCAAACTACATAAATGACCAAATCACATATAAATTCACAAAAACATAAGTTCCTAAAGTGAAAACATTTCAAAAAAAGTTGCACTCTTCAAATCATTTGAGCCCTGGGAAAACACTGTCACTGTGGGGCAAAAGTTACATTTGATTTCAAGCTTGTTGACTTGCTTCTTGACTCAAGAGTTTGTGCAAATTTATACGAATTTACCAGGGTTTATCAAGAAAATAGTTTGATGGCAACTTAACTTGTTTTCTCTACCTAGAATCATAAACCTGTAAGAGTCTACGGATTAACTCAAGTATTTGACAACCATGCTTAAAACGTTTCAAAAGTGGAACCATCAGCCACCAATTTCAGAAAACAGGAAGCATTGCCAAAGATCCTCAATTTACAACAAACCTTAAAAACTTTTTGGTTTTCCACATTAACAACACTTTCAGAATTTCTAGGTTTCTTCAAAAGCGCGCACACACACAAATGTATACAAAAATAACAAAATCAAAAGACAGAACACATATCCAGCGCATTGCAGTTCAACAATTCACAGTGCATATTAAAATAACTCTTCTGGGCAGCAAGGAAAATGGTCAAAATGCAATCTTTTTGGACAATCACAAAAAAAAAAAACGATTTTTTTTCCTTTCCCCACATTTTCTCACTGATCCAGTACCAAAATTAAGACCCCCTCCAAAAAAAAAAGAAGGTAAATAAACAAATAAAAATTATGAATCAAAGTCAAGACTGGTCAAGCAACACTAGTACAAGTATTTTGATCTTAAAAACCTTTTGGTTTTCCACATTAACAACACTTTCAGAATTTCTAGGTTTCTTCAAAACCGCATACACAAATGTATACAAAAACAACGAAATCAAAAGCCAGAACACCAATCCAGCGCATTGCAATTCAACATCTGACAGTGCATATTAAATAACTCATCTGGGCAGCAAGGAAAATGGTCAAAATGCAATCTTTTTGGACAATCACAAAAAAAAAAAAACGATTTTTTTTCTCTTTCCCCACATGTTCTCACTGACCCAGTAAGAAAAATCAGACCCCCTCCAAAAAAAATAAGAAAAATAAATGAAAATTATGAATCAAAGTCAAAACTGATCAAGCAGCAACACTAGTAGTACAAGTAGAAATTCGGATTGAAAGAACAGGAAAAAGGGTACCTTGAATCTGGAAGTTGAGAGAGAGAAGGGAGAAGGAGCGTAGAGAAGCAGTTAGCGTTGTTGTTGGTGGAGGTGTTGTGGTTGATGATGGTGACAGTGATGTGAATGCGATGCAGCGATTCAATTTGCTGGTTTTAAGATTTTTGTTGTTTTGTTCTGTGACTTGAAAGTTCATAGTTGAAAGTTGTAAGGCACTGTTAAAATAATATTTATATCTATATATGTGGGATTATTAATGGATAGATATTGGACGCGGAGTTCTGTCTTTCTTTCTATTCCACCTTACCCAACTTGCGGGCAACACAAATACGTTTCTTTGGTTCTTGCTTGCTCCATCATTATTACCAGATATACACATGGATTAATTATTATTTATTTATGTCAATGTCAAAGAATCAAAAGATCCATGAACCAAGACTTTTTTTTTTATCCATCAAAATAAAAAATAATATTAATGATTTACTTATAATAACTCATCATATTGAATCAATTTAATTATACCTCCTTTGACCCAACAAGATTCAAATATATTTTTAATCTTATAATTATAATTTTATTCAGTTTGAGTCTCTAAAAAATTATTAATTCTAGTGTTTTTATATTTTAAAACTTTTTTGAATAGTTTTATCAGCATTTAAACATCAAAATAAAGAAAATGAGAGTTAAGAAATATGTTGGCAAGTGGACCTTAATTGCGAACACTATTTGTGAGTCTTAATCTGTAATGTATTTTCATTGGGATAGGTGAGAGGGGTGGGTATAGTGTCACTTCGATTGATATATGGCTTAAGTGATGTTTATAAATCTTAAACAATCCTTATTTTAATTTATAGGATTTAGTTAAATATTCAACCCAACTCATAATAAATGAATAATGGTAGTTAAGATTTTTTATTACAATCATGATTGAAAATGTCTATCTCGTGGGAAATAAGAATTGCAATTAATAAGTGTATTATTATCATTATGTTATATATTTAATTACTATTAAATATATATTTTTCAAAAAGAACAGTTCTAGTAATGCACAAGTAACTTGAATAATTTATCTAAAGGTTGAAATTAAAACTAAGTTCGTATTTAGAAGATAAAAACATTTTTTTTTATCTATTATGTTATTTAATAAAAAATTAGAATGAGTATACTTTGGAAATCTTTTAAATTGTTACTGCATTGCTCGCAAATGGAATGGGCAATGATCTGTGTCAATTAAATTTAGACTCTATTTATCTTAAAGTTAAAAAATTATTTCTCGCAGTATAAAAGAAATATTTTAAAAATAATTAAACATAATTAAAATAATTAAAAAGTATTAAAGAATAATGACACAAACACAACACTGATAATAACATGTCGATATATATAATACACATTTCTATCATTTTTATTTAGTTTTTATCAATCAAAAAATTACATTAGATACATCTTGTAACTGTTGATTAGATATCAAAAATTTATAATTTGACCGATATTTGTAATAGTTACTAATAGTAGCCTATGTAATTGCCTCATATTATTTTCATTTATTTTTCTACTTCAATATTTTCTTCCATATATTATATAAAAGATTATCTTACATTTCCATTTTAATAAAACTATAAAGAACACACCAACATGCAAATGATGTATATTATTGTCTTTTCAAAGCATATGACTTCATTAATTTTAGAATAGGAAAATATTCTAATTTAGTCACTTTTTCAATTCAAAATTTTCTAATTAAAAATACTATAAATAATAATTATAAGTATATACCAAAAATACTTATTTACTTTTTCTAGAGGTGCATTTCATAAATTATAAATTATTTGTGATTGAATTTCAAAGTTAGTTGTGTCTATAATTGTGTATAAAATTCTTTTGAGTAAATGATAAGTAGTCAATCAAGTATCACGAATCAGAATAATCTCTTATCAAATGGATCATTTTAAATATAAAAAAAAAAAACCTACACACTATTTTTTTTTTCTTGCAGTGCACAAACTAAAACAGTGTGTCACAGAAGAAGTTAGCGCGCTAACGACACAACAATCCTAACATAAACCCTAAACCCTCCACAAGGTGCTGCATTTCTCGGTGCAAAATCATGGCGAAGTCATCAAAACGTAGCGTCGGAACCAGCACCACCGACAAGAAGAAGAAGAAGAGCAAGAAGTTCGGTCCAGAAGGCGTGGCCATGAAAGTGAAAGCCAACAACAACGCCACTGCCTCCAACCCCTTCGAGTCAATTTGGTCGCGGAGGAAATTCGAGGTGCTAGGGCAGAAGCGGAAGGGCGAGGCGCGGCGCATGGGGCTGGCGCGCTCCCTGGCGATCCAGAAGCGCAACAACACGCTCCTCAAGGAGTACCACCAGAGCGCCAAGTCCTCCCTCTTCGTCGACAAGCGAATCGGAGAGAAAGACGAGGCGCTCGACGAGTTCGGAAAAGCCATCTTGCGTTCCCAACGCGAACGCCAGGTCCATCATCATCATTATTATTGTTATTTTGTAAATTTATGATGTTTTGTTTTGGTTTTAGTTTAGTTTTTGCGCAGTATAAACTCTCAACCAATTAGTAATCACTGACTTTTAAATGGTAAAAGTTGATAAGTTTAGCAATGGAGGAATGCTAGCAACACACACGAGTGAGTTTCGTTAAATAAGAAGTGAGAGACTCACAAAAATTTGTGATTTTCAATGAATTTTCAACCAATAACAGAAAAATGTGTTTAAAAGAGTGCACTAGAGATTTTGTTGTTAACATTTGCCTTTAGCATACATATGACTGGATGACAGTGTAAACAAGTTTTGAGGAATGCTACTGCTAGCAAGTAGCAACACACTCTCTACTGTTAGTTAAAGTTTACTGGATATTACAAAATAATGTGTGGAGCTTATTGAATAAGTGAAACTCACTAAATTTTGTGATTTTCAATAAATCTCAGTCAATAAAGAATAAAGAAGAATGTGTTCAAAAGAATATGTTGGAGAGTGTGTGCTAGCATTTCTAAAAGGTTTTATAGTTTTCAGTATATTTAAATTATTTTTTTGTAAATTTATTTTAGAATAAATAATATATGCACTATGTAGTGATGATGTATTAGAATGCCATCCGAATATCTGATTACAAACTGCCATACGTTGTAAGTTTGCTGACTATGTAGTGATGATGTAAATTCTCTTTCTTTGGGTGTTTTTAGCTGAACATGAAGTTGAGCAAGAAAAGCAAGTATCATTTGTCTGATGGAGAGGAAAATGACTTTGAGGGAATTGATTCTCTTGGGAGAGATGATTTTGAGGATGAGATGCTTCCTGATGATATTGATGCTGAGACTGATGGTATGTCAATGTTGTGTGATACTTAGATGACTTTTTTGTATTGTACTTTGTTTTGTGACTGCTGAATTGACGGCTTATTTGTCAACATTCTGCTTCAATTGGGTCTGTGTATTCACAGGATCCACATGCATATTTGTCAACATTCTGGTACTATTTCACAATAATATATATCTATTTTTGCTGAGCAAAAAAAAAAAAAGTATGCTGCTTGTTATTTTTGTATCTTGGGTTTATGTTTAGTGCTGGATTTTGCAGAGAAATTAGATTTGGTTCAATGGAGCATGCAGATTCCGGGGGAAACCAGTGCGGATGATGGGGAGGAAAATGTAAGGCCTGTTATGCTATACATGTTGGTACCGTTATTTTTGTTTCCTATTATAATCTTAATATGCGTACATGATGTTATGTATCATGTATGGGTTGTGTAATCTGCGAGTGATTCATGTGGTGATTATCTAAAATGTTAATATCCTATTTTTGATAAACTTTTACAATTGTTACTGGATTTTGAAATACTTTGAAGTTGGTTCTTAATTGTGAGTTTGTGACTTCTTCTGCAGAGACATAAAAGCAAGAAGGAAGTGATGGAGGAAATTATCTCAAAAAGCAAGTTTTACAAGGTGTGGGATATTTCTTTAATCAAGGCTATGGTAGTTATTTGTTCTCTATATTTGCTCACTTTTTTTTTCATTCCAATATTTTCCAGGCTCAAAAGGCAAAGGATAAAGAAGAAAATGAAAACTTGGTGGAAGAATTGGATAAGGATTTCACTTCCTTGATTCACTCTGAAGCCTTGTTATCTTTGACTGAACCCAACAAGATGAATGCTTTGAAGGCTCTGGTGAACAAAAGTATTTCAAATGATCAAAGTAATAAGGACCACATGTCTGCTACTCGGACAATGGATAATTCTGTGCAGGTACTATTTATCCATGGGGGTTCTTCTTGGCCTGATAACTTCATCTTATTATAAGAACATCCTATATCTAACTTTCGATTTTTGGCAGGAAAAACCTGATGATTATGACAAACTTGTCAAACAAATGGGGTTGGAAATGCGTGCTCGCCCTTCAGATAGGACAAAGACACCAGAGGAGATTGCTCAGGAGGAAAAAGAACGTTTAGAGCAATTGGAGGTATGGTTACGTGACTTTTAACCATAAGCTTGTTATTATACGATTAATAAATAAATTATTACCCTTACATATAAAGAAGCATTTTCCCGCAATTTTGAGCATTAGTTGTGCTATGTTCTTAGCTGTATAGCCGAGCTACATTTTAAGATGGTTTAGACTGTTATGGCTGAACTCGAGGGATGGGAATGAACTCAGGACTGGTAAACTAAATTCATGATTTATTTTTGTATTTTAGTAAGGTTGCTGCCTTGTAAGCCAGTGGTTGTGGGTTCTAATCATGGACTATCTGCATGAGGTAAAGTTGTATACATCTTTATTTTTAGAGAGTCAACTAATAAATCCTTTTATCCATAATAATTAAGGAAGAGCGGCAGAAGAGGATGGTTGCTGCTGAAGATTCAAGTGATGAAGACAATGAAGACTCAGAAAAGCCATCTGAACAGAAACCAAGATCTATATCTGGTGATGATCTTGGTGATTCCTTTTCTGTTAATGAACAAATTATGACCAAGAAGGGTTGGGTTGATGAGATTCTTGAAAGAAGAGATGAGGAAGATTCTTCTAGTGAAGATGATGATGGTGAAGATCCTGACAATTTGGGAAGCTCTGAAGATGCTGATGAAGGATCAAATGAAGATCTTGATGAACACAAGAAGGATCTTTCTTTAAAAGATTGGGAACAAAGTGATGATGATGATATTGGTGCAGATTTAGAAGATGAAGATGATAGTGATGAAAATATAGAAACAGCTGCAGAAGACCTTGATGAGGTAAAAGGATTGGATGCTGCAGTTCATATAAGAGCAAAAAGAAATGCTTCTGTTGAAAGTGTAAAAAAAGATAAGGATTCTTCAGATGCCAAGATAGATGTTGTAGGAAAACAGTCAAAAGAGTTGGACATTCCTTATATAATTCAAGCTCCGAAGACCTTTGAAGAATTATGTTCACTGGTGGATAAACATTCAAATGACAACGTTATTTTGATTATCAATCGGATTCGGAAAAGTAATCCAATCCCACTCGCAGCAGAAAATCGAAAGAAAATGCAAGTATGAAACCTGTTCCTTTCTATTTACTTTTTGCTAAGACTCAGATCTTCTCTTCATGCTTCTTGTATATATGTGTACTGAACCCATGATTGCTTTATTAGCAAAAGTGTTATCTCTTTGACATTTTCAACTTGAATATAGTGTTTTTGGCATTAACTTTGATGTTGTAATTGTATTGACAATTAATGAAAATCTAAATGAATATCAATTACTAAAATTACTTCCCTCAACTGGGTAAATATTGGTTCTTGCTGGTTTCATACTTCATTATTTGAATGAAACCTATGCTTATATGTATTTTAAAATATTATTTGACTCTCACCGGTGTTGTAGTTACTGCCTAGAAGGGACAGACTACTAGTTATTGAAATCATTTTCTGAACTGATTTGTTTCAGATGATGCCATGCTTTATTGAAGGAATCTTGTACCATCAGTTAGGTCAAACTAAAGGTTCAAAAATACAAGCCATATGATGGATTTTGATATGTATTTTGTCTGTATGCAAGTGCCTGTGTCTGTCTTCTGTTATAACTTTCAATTGTTCATTCATTTAAATTTAAATTTAAAGATTTTGCTCTTGAAAGCCATTCACAAAGATGTACACTCTGTTTTTATTCCCCTTGGTAACATCCCGTGATTGAATATTGAGTAGTTCAACATGAAGGTCCAGTTTTGAAATTCCATCCATGGGGATGAGATGGATAGGTGATATGCATAGCCAATTCTATATTTGAAATTTGTTTATGGTAAGGAGCCTAGGATTAAATCTGTATCAATTAAGACTTAATAGAAGTTTAGAGAAGAATTGGCTTAGTGATATGGTACAAGCCAACAAAGGGTTAGTCTGCTGGTTAACAATCAGTAAAATTGAAGTGGCTGTAATGAAGAACCTGAGCAATTCCCTTTCTATAGGATTGAAACCTAATTTAAAACAAATCCTAACCTTTTGAATTGTTCTAATCCTAGTTTTCTTTATTAACTTGGATAAAAAGAAAGTGGAAGGTTGAAATAAAATATCAAATAAGAATGTTACAATAGAATGGATTGTAAGTACAAAAATTACACAATAAAGTACAATGGCATGAACACTGAACTGTAACTCAATCCTCTTCCCCCCCTCCTCTCTTTTTTCCATAAAGTGTTCCTGCACCAAAGATAGTTAATAAAGGTAATTTATGTTGGCATATATAGCATGGTTTAGTTTGTACATGTATGATGCATAAGAGAATATGTAAAGCATATGCCTGATGGTTCTTCACTTCTAGTTTGTACATGTATGATGCATAAGAGAATATGTAAAGCATATGCCTGATGGTTCTTCACTTCTAGTTCTTTTTTAGTCTAGTCCAGATCACACTAGCACTATTTTTGGATGTAACATTTGACACACTATTACATTGTATTCCTAAATAGTTTATCAGGATATTGTGGTTTGTGATTATTATATGGCTAACCATATGGGAGGCATTTATATCTTCTCTTTTCAGGTATTCTATGGAGTATTGTTGCAATATTTTGCTGTTTTGGCAAATAAGGAACCACTTAATGTTGAGTTACTCAATATGCTGGTGAAACCGTTGATAGAGATGAGTAAGGAAATCCCATACTTTGCTGCAATATGTGCTCGTCGCAGAATAGAAGCTACCAGAAAACAATTCATTGAGAGTATCAAACAATCAGGTTGAAAAGAAATGTTGTCTAATATCTGCATTCTCTATGTTAACTATTGTGGAGAACTATGAATTTTTAGATGTTTTGGTAACACCCTTCTGTAATCATTTTGTTGTCACAGAAAGTAGCAGTTGGCCTTCTTCAAAAACGTTGTGCCTCTTGCGTTTGTGGTCCATGATATTTCCATGCTCTGACTTTAGGCATCCAGTTATGACTCCTGTGATATTGTTGATGTGTGAATATCTGATGCGTTGCCCAATAGTATCTGGTCGTGATATTGCCATTGGCTCTTTCTTATGCTCTATGCTTCTCTCAGTAAGTATATCCTGAGTCTAGATTCTTTAATGAGTTTGTTCTGTCTAACTCGTACACTTTTCATATGGTATTGTCCATGATGAATTCTGAAGGAGACTATATTTGGATTTTATCATGGAATGGTGGCAACTTACCTAGTCTTTATGAAAAAACCCATTAGTGGTATCTGTTTCCAGAAATGAATTTTGCTTTTGGATTATTTACTTACTAAGATATTTACTGTATTACTGAACTTCAATTTTCCTTCTTTTTCACTTATTACATTTGCTGCTTGCTCATGTATCTAATATATAAAATACAGGTATTTAGACAGTCTCGAAAATTCTGTCCTGAAGCGATAATATTTCTTCGAACTTCGCTGTTGGCAGCTACTGAAAGTAAACATGTTTCAGATGAAGATTCCCAGGTATGACTACTTTCATTGGTCCTCTGTATTTTTAATCATATTATGTGGTGGGTGAATGTGTGCTTGTATGTCTTTATGTTTTTATTTATGTATGGGGGCTACTAACATCATCATATGTGTAATGTTATTAGCATCTTCCACTCTTCTTTGAATGAGAAAACAATTTTAGATATTTTAGTTCTTTGGTAGAAAACCACCGTCCTCAAAAGTATTGCTAATATTGTTGTCTACTCTTTCCATTTAGACTGTACCCTCCTTTCCTTGTAAACAATTTCTTTGGTACTGCAAAATCCACATGAGAAAACAAGTGCATTCAAGCAGTTGCTGTACATTTTCTTGGACTTTTCTACTGATGCCCTATACCATAACATTTTATCTTTTTCCAGTCTACAATCCTAAGGCTAAATTATGTGACTGTATTACTCTTGACCATAAATAATAAATATGGAAAAGGGTCATTTTTCTTTTTCTTTTATTAGTTCAATACTATACTTTTAACATAAATAGATAGTTGAAGAACATTTAATGGAGGATTGTTATGATATGCTAGCACTTGAGTTAATCCATAACCTAGTTAGACCGTGCATTTGGGGTACAATATTGAGAATGTGGTGCTGTACTTCATGGTTGTATTACAGTTTCATGTTTGAACACTGAAATGGCTATATTGTTTTATGCCCAGTTATATCATCTTATGGAACTGAAAGCTCTCAAACCTCTCCTATGCATTCACGAGACAGTGAATGAGATTAGTCCTCTGAATTTCTTCAAAATAATAGACATGCCAGAAGACTCTTCTTTCTTCACTTCTGTTAGTTTCAGGTAACCAATAATTTATTACAACCATATATCTAAAAAGAAAAAGGGCTACCTCCATGTGGTTCTTATGTTGACTCTCTTGGTTTTGAATGGGGTCTTTATGTTTTTTAAACAGAAAAAAATGTTAGGGAGGGGTGCAGGGATATGTGTACTTGAGTTGCAATATCATAACCTGGTCGTTTAGATTTTGTGTTATAGCTGTAGGCTTGTTAATTAATACTGATGCTCCTAATATTGAAGACTTCTATATATGTTCAGATCTTGATTGTTGTTTCCTTTTTGAAGGTTTATGGTTTTCATTTATCTTGGCTAATTATGATTCTTTGATCACAGGGCTAGTGTATTAGTTGCAGTTTTTGAAACTTTACAAGGATATATCAACGTCTATGAAGGTTTAAGTTCATTTCCTGAAATGTTCCTACCAATTTTTAAATTATTAAATGAGATAGCAGAACAAAAAAATATGCCAAATGCATTACGAGATAAAATTAAAGATGTGGCTGAGCTCATTAAGTTGAAAGTGGATGAGCATCACACTTTGAGGCGACCACTTCAAATGCGGAAACAAAAGCCTGTACCAATCAAATTACTGAATCCCAAGTTTGAGGAGAAGTAAGTCTCTCCGTTTCCCTTGCTTACATTTGATAATATGTTTCCTTAGACATGTGAATCCGAAAAAGAATTCAAATTAAGCACTTAATATGTTATATTTGTTCTGCAGCTATGTCAAGGGTAGAGACTATGATCCTGATCGTGAACAAGCTGAACTGAGAAAATTGAAGAAACAGTTGAAGCGTGAAGCTAAAGGGGCTGCACGAGAATTGCGTAAAGACAACTACTTCTTGCTGGAGGTGAAGGAAAAAGAGAGGTCTTTACAGGAAAAAGATAGAGCAGAGAAGTATGGAAGAGCTAAAGCTTTCCTTCAAGAGCAAGAACATGCCTTTAAATCAGGACAATTAGGAAAAGGGAGGAAAAGGAGGAGATAAAAACTTGTGTATTTTTACCCTTGCATTGTGATGAAACACATAGGGCTTTACCTTCATATTAATCAGCTCAAGGAGTCATTTTTGCGCAGCCTAGCCTAAAGAGTGGATAAATCAAGAACATGCTTGGAATATTTATGGTGGTTCACTATAAGCTAGGCCTTCCTTTCCCCACTCACTATTAAAAGTTGAAGCAAATGGTGGTGTGATATGTATAAAGATATCTATTTTGGCAATGTCCTTGCCTTCCCAACTTAATCTTCTGGGAAGGAAAGGAATGCGTTGCTCTTGTATTCACGTATGAGGATTGGGAGAATTGTAAGGGTATGCAACTTCATCTAAGTTCTCTCTCTGTAAACATTCATAGCCACCTTGGTTGAACCAAGATAAAATTTTTGCAAATGAATTTTCAATCTAATTTGTACTCAATTCCCCTTCGACAATGATATGGATTCAAATTCCACCGATGATCTAAGGATTTTGTTAGTAAGCAATTTGTAATGACCTCTACAAGCACTGAGTTTTGAGGCATATATAACTCCAAACTTTTACTAACTTCATCATGCGGCAAATTTCTCAAAAGGGGTTTGTTTTACAAACTATTTCCGTAAATGGAGCTCTTTCTAAACTATTTTTTGTATGGTGTCATTTTTTACGTAAAAGCTATACAAATCGCAGAAAGCATTGGCGAGTTCGGGCTGAGGGTGACACGTGGCATTGGTCTCGCCAGTACCACCAGCGATTTGAGCTTCATGGGACTCGCCAGTGGGACTGGTGAGTTGAGCAGGTTGGGAATTGCCAACTCTATTGGCGAGTTGTGCTGGCTAAAACCTTTGGATATTTTTTATTAATAATATCCTAATATATGGCGTGTCCTTGCACTACCGTTTTTGTCTCAAGAATCCCTCGTTGGCAGCAGAGATACAATGCGGCGTGGCTCATTATCTTCTCTTTTTTATTGTGAATCTTTTGATCAGAACAAACAAGAAGAACCTGCACCTTTCATATCATTTTGAAATGCAATTTGGTTTTTAATAAATTCCTTTTAAAATAATCATGGAATAATTTAAAGAAATATTTTTTTGTCATTTTTTCCTTTTTGATCATAATTACAATATTAATATTAAAAAAAGTTGGGACGTAAGTGAGAGGTGCCTGCCACTTCACTTCATTTTATTTTTTTTTACAGTGTTTGGTTGACTCTTGTATACTCATTAATAATCATTACTGTATTTTTTAACTATTTTTCAGAGAATTTAAAAATAATTATTAGCTCTATCCTTATTTATGTTTTGAATTTGATTTAATTATGTTTTTAATTCCTAAAATTTAAAATAATTTTAATTCTTGTAATTTAAAAAAAAAATGTTTTTAGTCCTTAAAAGTAGACATTGTTGGCAGAGATTATTAAAAGGAATGTCATGGCACTGTCAACATATGTTTTTAATATTTTATATATTCAGATTAGTTAGTTAATGATGCTGGATAAATTAATAACAGGTTAAAAACATAATTCATTAAAAAATATTCCGTGTATATATTCCTCAAGCTCCTTAATTAATGGCATTATAAAGCACTCCCAATCTGCTGCACAACTCGCCAGTAGAGTTGGCAATTCCCAGCCTGCTCAACTCGCCAGTCCAACTGGCGAGTCTCATGGAGCTCAAATCGCTGGTGGTACTGGCGAGACCAGTGCCACGTGTCACCCCCAGTCCGAACTCGCCAATGCCTTCTGCGATTTGCATGGCTTTTACGTAAAAAATAACACCATACAGGAAATAGTTTGAAAAGAACCCCATTTATGGAAATAGTTTGTAAAATAAACCCCTTTTGGGAAATTTGCCTCATCATGCTAAATTCTTAGCATCTAACTAATCTAAACTCTAAACTTTTGAATATAAACAAATAATAAGAAAAAGACAACAACTTTTGTTGAAATTATTTTGATTTTATTTGAAGTTTTTGATTAATTCTACCTAATAGACATGTATATGTTTATCCCATAGTTATAAAAATCGGACTAACATGATTAGTTGGATTGTGATTCGATATCTTGAATGGTTTGGTTAAGGTAAAGGATTAGAAATACATTCGATTCACTTTGGCCCAGATTAACTTGGTTAGACTTGGTCAAACCCGATGACCTAGACAGAGTTGGCCTTGGTTGAATTTTTTTTTCTTCCAATTTTTATACTATATTCAAGTGTTAATAACTAATTATTGAATGACATATATGTCCTGTATTTTTTATTTTAATAAAAATATATAATAATTAATTAACATCGTATTAATCATGTATTAATCATGATATTGATTCCATATTTATGTGTTTTATATATTTTCAACGTATTTGTTTATTATCATTTAATAAATTTTGTATTTAATCTTAAAAAATAAGAATTTCCTTAGTAATTTAATGATAATAATATGAATTGATTATTACGTTAGGTATATTATATATATTTTTTAAAAAATTAAATATATATATATATATCAAGTCAATAAGTGATTCATTGGTTAAACCTTTGATCCATTTACATTGACCGAGTGTCTCGATCATTCTCGATCATATGAATGATCGAATTAGTTTTCATAGCACTACTTTATCCAATGATTCTTATATAGTGGTTGAAAAATTGTTTTTTTTTTTTTTTTTTGTATATAACCGAACTACACTTCAATCTCATCAAATAACAGACTGTTGTATTCATAATCAAACTACACTTCAATCTCATCCATGTAGTGCAACACAAATAACAGAATCTTGGGAACCATTTGTTCAAACCATATCTACCGAAATCACGTCAAACATGCACCATATATACAAACACAAGCAAGCTTTAATATAATAAAACAGCACGACGTTCATTTTTTCATGAGAATTTCACCAGAAGCAACTGAAAGGTGCTTCTAGTTTGACGTGTATTTACACGTTTGAGATTTCAAACCAAAATCGTATGACGTTGATTATTGCGCCAGTTACGTTGGTCTCTGCGCAAGTTACGGAAGTAGTTCTTAGGACTACGTTCAAAGTCATCTCTATAAATGCGAATTTTCCTCCCTGGAGCCTTCATTGTCTTCCCTCTTTCACAACAACAACAGAAAATCTTCCTCATCACGTTCCAAAGACCCAATACAAAAGTAGAAATCACGTTCCATAGCAACAAAACAACACCAGAAATCAGCTTCCAAAGCAACCAAACAACACCAAAAACCACCTTCCAAAGCAACCAGACAACAGGAATAGCTGCCAGTGCTACAACAACAGCAATAGCAACATACAACAACCATTCTCCACCCAATGAAATTTCATCACAAGCGTCAGTCTTAACGTTAAATTGATGCCCAGTGAATTTTTCAAGTATTTGATTAATCTTTGCCGCTAAGCAACTTATCAGGGACATGAACCTGAAACATGGAATTCAAGTTGGTTTGAGTGAATCATATAAAATTGGATTAATGGATTAACCCACAATATATTATTGACATAGTACTATGTTTTGTTCTATGTTTTTGTTTGTTCCTAAAGATATTTTTCAACCCACAGTCGGAGACTAATTGTACACATGATCAAGAATTGACCCTTGACAACATGCTTAAAAAACTCAGCTATTTGCTAGTACTAGCTGTACTGAACCTTGTTGGTATTACTGAGTGTTTTGTTCAAAGATCTCAAATAGGGTCCTCCTTTGACCTGTATCATTGCACTATTTTAGTACAACAACATCAGCAAACAACAAAGAAAGAAGAAAAACATCTTTATGCATAATAGTGGTTGTCTATATAAATATATATATAAAATTTCGGCAGAAAATGTGTATTGACAAAACCATTGACATTTGCAAAAAAAATCTATAACTAATTACTATCTCTGTTCAAAACCGTATGCAGCTACTATAATTGTGTATGGCTATGGCTTGATTCCTCAAGTTAAACCTTTGCTGTGAACTTCCCCATTCAAATGTTACTTAAAGCACAACACATAGACTATGTTGGGGAAAAGCATTTTTTGAAATGCTATTGGAAATAATATTTTTTAAAATGCTAGCTTTCAACTTTTTATATTTTTTTTATTTTTATCTTGAATATATTTATTCAATTTCGTAGTTATTTTTTTAAATAAATTATAATCTTATTATTTTTCTGTTATTTTACACTTATATGTTAGTTCAATATCTAATTTTATTAAATACTTATAATTTAATAAACTAAATTTTTAACTTTCGATTAATTTTTGAGCTTTTGACTAACTTTCCAATTTTCAGTTAGTTTTTCAAGTAATTTTTGTTAAACATAGTCATAGTAAATTTAAAAATAGAATTTAATAAGAATGTATGATTATAAAAGTTTTACACTAGTTAGTCAGTTAAAAAAATTTTTATATGACTTTTAAAGATTTTTATTTTGGATAAACCTCTTCATATATACTTATAAGAAAAAAAATAAAAAAACAATTATATTTATTCATAAACTAAAATTAATTTATACATAAGTTAAAATCATCTTTTTTGGAAAAGTTAAACTCATTTAATTTCTCTAAAAAATAATTTTAACTTCTGCATAAGTTAATTTTAATTTATGAGAAAAACTAGTTTTGTTTTCTTATTTCATTTTCCTATATGTATTTATGAAAAAACTTCTTTAAACTAGCTTGACCATAAAAAAATCAACAAACTTATAATTATTACTAATATAATAGTTTGTGATTAAATAATAATATAAAAAAACTTTTATGTAGTTAGACATAATGTATGAATTATTTATTCAATTTTTTATTCAAACAATAAATATTTTGTTAATTTTTATAATAATTACCTTAATCAAAATACAATTATATAAAGATTTTACACTCTCACTCATTTACATGGTATGATAAGTTTGTTACTTTTTAGAATAAATGGATGATATTTCCTATGATATTTGATTGATTCAAAGTATCAAAAACTTCCATGGCAAATTAACTCGAGCTACAAGAAAATGATTTAAAAAAAAACATTTACTCAAATCAACGAGAAGGGCATAAACTTACCATTTGATGACAGGATCCATGCAATGCTGAAGACTGTGAAGAAAGTTTGAAACCCTGAAGAAGAAGAAGCTCTCAATAGTGTTAGTGTTAAGTTTTTTTTTTTGGTAGGCAAGTGTTATTGTTAAGTAAAGAGAGCCCTAAAGAAATATTATTTTTTAGACTTTCATACGTTAGAAAAACTTTTTCTTAAGTATATTTTTAATAGAAAATTTGAAAGGATCTAATCTGAGCAAGGTTAAAAACATTCTTGAAATTAGTAAAACTATTTTGATCAAATGTGTATTTGCAAGAATTAACCTTCTATTTATATAATTCTTTCAGAGAAAGAAAGAAAAAACGATATGCTTCTGCCATTTTTAAAATATTCAAGATTTACGAAATAATATTTTATTTTTTTGCAGAATTTACCCAATAAAAAATATCTTTTAAAATCATGGAACAAGTAAATACTTATAATAAATATGTTTAAAATGATACTTGCGATGGGTTTGGATTGTGATTCAAAGTATAAAAATCTTCATGCGGCATTAAAAATTACATCGCAGAACAAGAATATAATTATTTAAAAATTATTTTTTGAAATCAAGGACAAGAACATAATCTTACCAATTGATGACAGGATCCATGGTAGGTTGGAACTCGAACTCTAACAGCGGAGACGCATCGAGAAGAAACCGTGAACCCCTGAAGAAGAAGATCTCCATGGTGTGTTAAGTAAAGTAATAAACTCCTAAAGAAATATTATAATGACCCAAAGAATACTCTCACTTTATATCATACGAGATGTATTTTGGATCATTATATTATCGATGTAAAATATTTACTAGAATTTGAGACTTTACTTAACATATTTAAACTTAATTTCACTCTAATTAATAATATATGTTGATGTATGATAAATTAGTTGATTTTGTAATAAATATCTTAAAAGTAATGTTTAGGATGGTGTTTGATTAATTCAAAGTATAGAAATCTTTATAATGCATCGAAAATTTACTGGAGAGCAACAAAAAAATTAATAATTTAAGAATGAATCATTAACTGGAAAAATCAATGACGAAGCGTAGTAATGTTACCTATGGCTGACACGATCCATGGTGAAGAATTGAAGGAGAAGAAATGGTGAGTCCCTGAAGAAGAAGAAGAAGAATATCTCGATAATGTTGAAAGTAAAGGCTTAATTTCTTTGTTTAATTTATTGGCAAAAGGATTGATTGGTTGAGATAAAGTGAGAGATACTCGAGCACAGCACACAGTAAGTGAAGACGACTTGAGCAAGACTGAAGTGTTAGTAACATCGTGGAAGGTGGAAACTAGTCAAGTGAACACTGTACTACTAGACGACTAGTAGTAGACGACCCCATCAGTTTTTATATTGTAAATTAAGTAAAGATGGTTAAATTATTCCTTTGGTTTTTTATTATTTAAATTACTTAATCTGGTCTTTCTATTTTTAAAATGTTTAACTTAGTCTTTTAATTTTAAGAAAATATCCAATGTAATCATTTCATTCAATTCAAGTGATGAAATACAAATAATTAATATGTTGAAGTTAAGATTAAATCATTTAAATAGTATTCGAATTTGATCTTTGTTGAAATAATTTTTACTCATATTTTACTTACTCTTAACAGAACTCTGAATTAACCAGGATTCATTTCCTTCGATGAATTGAAGGATTAAGAAAAAAAATCATTCAAATTAACACTAACATTAATAAAATTGAACATAAGAACATTAATTTTTTTCCAATTTTGTCACTAAATATAAAATACTCTTTTAACTAATTCTTACTCTTTAAGAAAATTGGTTAATAACTTAGGATAACATTAAATTTGTTAATTTGCATTATTTTTCCACTTAATTAATTAATGTGTGCTAGCTAGTCTTTTTATCCAATCTTTGTAAGAAAGATAATTCATTTATATTTGAATACACAACATTTATTATAAAGTAACTAAAGGTATTAGGGTAAAAAATAATAACCAATGCAAAAGACAATTTGAAAAGAATCTTATAAAAAGGATAAAATAAAAATAAAAAAAAAGAATCTTATATTTAGAAACAAAGATAATATATATTTTACTTTTTTGAAGAATTAGTCTTATAACTTCTGACTTTCTTAAAGATAATACACCTTAGCAAAAAGTCACAGGAACAAAAACCAAGTTTGACTAAAAGTTTAGGAATAAAAAATACATTTTTTTCCTTATTTTTTCCTTTTCAAGATTATTGGACAAAGTTAAACATTCTAAAAATATAGAGGATATCTTACTGTGGGCAATAAATTACAGGGACCAAAATCAAGTTTATTAGTTTAAGGATAAAAAAACACATTTTTTTCCTTTTTAAAATCAGAGGACAAAGTTAAACATTTTAAAAATAGAGAGAACAAGTTGAATAATAATTGACAAAACAATTTATACTTGTACGATATTTAAATAGGTGTTTTTTATTTATCTTAAAATCATTTTATATTAAATTAAAACAATATTATTTTAAAAAATATCCTATCTTTTTTAGTTTTGGGTTGGTCTGACTAATTTTTACGAGTTCTGAGATGATTTAGATGTTTAAAGTTAATGAATCCATCACCATACCATCTTTTATTGGTATAATTAGTTGAACTGACTAGGCCAATATGATTTTTAAAATAATGATTAAAATTGAAAATTAATTATAAAAATAAACTTTAATTACCCTAACAGAATCATGACAGACAACAAATTGAATACTTGAAATATAAAAATAAAAATAAAATGATCGCAAAGGAAGGAGTTATCTAATAAGAGAAAATATTAAATAGGTATAAAAGAAAATTCAAGTTTACCTAGATAGTAAAAAATAATACATTACTTAGTTGAAAAGTTAATAAATAAGATGTTAAATTACTCTTTTAGTTCATTTTTTATTTAAATTATTCAATTTGATCTCTCTAGTTCAAAAAAATATATTTTCACTCTTTACTATAGTAAATTGTAACTAATTATTATAATTTAGATAAATTTGTAATGATTAATATACTGTTACAATGTTTATTTTGGTAAATCGATAGAATGTTTATTTTGGATAATTTTTATTGTGACAGACAAATTATGATTACTAATCAATATTGTGGTTATTATTATGTTTTTTTTAAAATTATGTTTGCCAAAATATTTTTTAAGTGATTATTGTAATGTTATGCTTGTAATGATAAAAAAGAATAAAAATTTGTCCAAAAATGAAACGAAATTTGGGGTACAACAACTTAGTCCAATAGAAACATATTGATATTTAGGTCCAACAAAAAATTATTAACATTTACGTTCAATAAAAATATTAATGATATTTTGATACAACAAGAAATAACTGGCATTTTCCTAAAAAAAATTATTAACATTTTCGTCCAATAAAATATTATTGATATTTAGGTCTAATAATGGTAACTTAGTGACATTTTCGTCCAATCTATTCATGACCATGTTGCTAATTAATTTTGTGACAAATTCATCTCTCTATGTCATATAGGTTATTTTGTTAACAATAATGGATGAAAGTTAACGGTCAGATAAATTTGTCACATTTTTTACATTTTCAAAAATTAAATTTTAAATTTTAATCTTTTAGAAACAAATTTGTTAAAAAATTACACATTTAAGAACAAAAATATCTATTTATCGTAAATTAAAATCATCAAGAAATTAATCTCATAACTTCTCTGGAATGACAATTTGTTTCTTTATTTGATTAAATGCACCCCAAAAGAGAAACTAACGATTGGTCGAGATAGAGGGTGTGAGACACAAATAATACTAATAATAAGTGAAGTGTTGAGATGACGATTGACGACTCAGTGTAAAAGGACTTGACTTGAGTACGGTAATGTTATTGTTTGTGGAAGATATAAAGTTCCATGCCTGCCTTAAGATTTAAAAATACTTGTTAAGTGAACATTGTATCCTATACGTACTACTACTTGTGACCCATGCTTCATGGGTCTCGCACCACTCCAGTTTAAAAATATATTACTTGTGACAGTTTAAAGTTTTGACATATGTAATAAATATAATAAAAAATATAATTAATTTATTAAATTTCAAATAATACATTATGCATGAAAGTTTCTAATATATCATTTATTTATTCAATTAATGACTCATTTATTCTTTTTATATATTATTCTTATTAAGTATTAATTAACGGTAATCTTAGAAAAAATATATTTAATGCAGTATTATAATTTTGTAAAACAACAAAAAATTTAGAACAAATTTTTTTCTTCTCACATAATCCGGAACAGATGAAGTATGGTTCTAAATATTAGGTCTAATATATGAGTAGATTTCCTAATTAAAATCTTTTGGTAGTAATTTTCGATAAAAAAGTTGTGATAAAAAAAAATTATAAGTCTAGGAAATTATTTGGGTGTTTCGAGTTAATTTTAGATGCACAAGATATATGCAAATCGATACATAAGTGTTTATATAAAGTAATATTTGTATAAATATGTTATAACTTGTATTTTTCAGTTGCATGTCTAGTACTTGTACAGTACATGGAAGGAAAGTACTGTAGCTCATGGTCAAAATAACTTGAATTTATAGGTTATTTCTTCTACTCTTGCATCTTGAAGTATTATAAAGTTTAATATATGAATTATTTAACATGTTGAGAATATAAACTCTTAAATGGTGTATTGTCTTTTGTCATATAGGTGATTTATGGTGATAGTTAGGAATGAAAATAAGTTAGACCATTTGATAGGAGTTTACATCCTGACTTACATTTGATTTGTTACCACAGATTGAACACCCAATAGCCGAATCGCTATGTTGCACAACAACCTTCGCAGATTCTCCTTTAGAGTTACTGCTTGTTCTAATTTACGTTAAGATTCTTTCTTTTAGGGGCAACCTAGATGCCTTGTGGGGTGCTTTTGGGTCTGGTGGGTTTGATGTAAATGAGTTTGGGTGTCAGCGGCGAGAACAAAAAAGAGATGATGCCAAAATGTGTTGGAAAATGGACAAACTATGCAATGTGTAATACAAATTCATTATTGATTGGTCATTCCATAATGCATTTTTTTGTATTACAGATTGCTCAATCTGTAAAAAAAAATACATTATGAATTGATTAATTCTTATTGCAAATATGTTACAGATTGATTAATCTGTAATTTATTTTTTTTGTATTACGGATTGAGCAATTTGTAATACAAAAAAATGTATTACAGATTGATCAATTTGTAAATATATCAAAGGTGATGTGATGAAGTTGAGTGTGAATTTGGTATGTATGGAGCTTGCACGCACAGTGGAGGGACGTGGCGGCGGTTGTATGCACAAATCTAGGTAGTGCGATTGATGGTGTCATGATTGAGTGGCGCAAGCGAATATGAGAAAAAGAGGTAGCGACATGAGAAGGAGGGAAGAAGGGGTGAGTGGTGGTGGTCACACACAATTAAGGTTCAGGTAAAAGGTGGTGGGAGAGAGGAAGAAGAGGAATAAAAAAAGGTATATTAAAAAGTGAGGTACATTAAATAATTGCTTAAGACCTAGTATGATGTGTTGAGTCTTTTATAAGTTATATGAGTCTTCTCATTTAATATTAGTATAAGAGACACCTTTTAATAAATGAAAATTTAGCTTGTTGTTAATTGAGAGTACTTTTACTTAGTTCTTCTTTGGAACCTTGATTTTCATCAAAGAATTACATTCTTTCTTATGGATCAAGGTTAACTCATCAATTCATTCCAAATTTGATATTATTTTCCCATCCTCTTATCTTAATTCATCATTTTTCTTTTTCTTAATTTTATCAAAATTTCCAAATTGATGATGTCGTAACTTGATCTACATTAGGGTTAGATCACATGGTAACTTGACAAATAAAAGCGTGCTATCCAAATAAAAAAGAGAAAAAAGGTTGATACATATTTAGCCATCTAGTTGGTCTTTGATTTGTCGGCCATTCACATAATACAATAAGTGATTACTTTATCTTATAATGAAGTTTGAATTGTTAAAAAAAATTGACAACTGGGTTGTTTTTTTTTTTTTTTAAGAAACAACTGAACTGAAAATTGTTTTGTTTTTAGAATAAATGGTTCGAGAATGTAAAGAATTTTTATTTAATTATAATTTATTGTGCACAATAAGTTTGTTAATCTTATTGTTAATTTTTATTATAAGTATCTTAAAAATTCTAGTAATAATATTTTTCTTACTTAAATATGTGTTTGAATTTGGATTAATATTGTTTTCGTCTCCTACTCATTACAATTAATAAATTTTAAGAAAATGAATAATGAAAATAAAAAATCATTTGGAAGTAACTTAACCTCTTCTTTCTCTCATATATATATATATTAACAATGACAAATCATATATAATAAGTTTCTTTATCTTTTATAATTATCCTTCCTTAAAAAAAAACTTTTATAATAATCCTCTAAAAGTCTGATTTCTCCAGTAAAAAAATGTCTGATTTCTAATTAGTTAGCACAAAATATTTTAACTGACTATAGTTATTCATTAAACTATTTTTTTATACAGAAATTAAATTTGACTAACAAATTTTTTTATAACTATTTATAACCGAATCATGAAAAGGGTAGTTTCATGCAAGTATGGTAGGGACAGAGAGAAAGTACCTTAAATTAACTACCTCTACTATGGGACACTGTGACACATATTCCCTTTTTCCTCTGTTGCACTTCCCAAATTAGATAATCTAAAGCAAACACTGAAATCATTCCGTATGATATAGCTTCTCTCTAAATCTGAGTTCTTAACTTCCTCAGATTTGATCCCATCCCAGTAAGCTTTTTCTTCTCTCCCTTCACATTCTCTGCTGATTTTGCATCAGGTTTGCATTTTTTTGCTGGATCTGGATCACTTTGCCATCTGGGTTCGTTTGGTTTGGCCTTTTCAGTGCTCATGGAAATGTTTGCTTTTGATATTGAATGCACCCCATATTCCACTTTTTTTTTTATTTAGTTGTTGTGTTGTTGCACTAGTGGTGGTTGAATTATGAAGTAGTCTTACTCCTTTTGATGCTGATGCTGTTTTGCATTGTGCCAGATCTGGGAGTTTCATTTAATTCCCTGGCTAATATTTATCATTAATTTCATTCATTACCATTTGATTTCGATCCAATGATGTTTTTCAGAATCAGATTTGCCATTGCATATCATGCATTCAATTATCAGAATCATGTGGTTTTTGTGGATCCATCATTTTCATTGGTTAGGTGTTAATGGATTTGTGATCATCATTGCTTTCTTTCACCTCATTTTTTCGTAATCTTTATTGTTTTCACCCTGTGGACCGTTTAGTGCACACAATTTTGACTGAAAAGTGAAAACTACGAGTGCATCTTGTGGATGGAGTAGTTGGATTTAATTAAATTAGCTTGAGTTACTCTCCAATTGTGGTAAATTGTCCTTGGCCATTTGTTTCTTCTATTAGGATTGCTTTAATTGGTGGGGGTACACTATTGCTTTTGATTATGTTACCCATTATTGTTATCTTCTTCTATTTCTATTTTCTTTCTTCATACCTGCTTACATCCCATCAAACTCTGGTCAGACTTGAAAAGAAACAAGTTTTAAATTGGTGTCTGTGTTTGGATCTGTTCTTTGTTTTTGTTCTGTTTAGCTCTATGATTTAATCAAGAAGACAAATTAGTAATGAATATCTGTATTTATTTACTGACTGCAGTCCCCTTCCTTGCCTGCAGGTCATTCTTTGAATCCCCTATCAGTGTCAATTTCTACAAACTTTATAAGGAAGCTGGATCATGCTATCTAGTTTGAAATTTGGAGGTTGCTAGTTAAAGTGTTCTTTTGGATGGTAAATTTGGTGCTTCATGTCTGGTGAAACAGGATCTGAGTTGTGATCAGTTTTAGTCCATAAGTAGGTTTTCACCAAAAAAAGAAAAGTCCATAAGTAGGCAGTGAAAGGTATATTTGGATTTGCATTATTTTAAACTGATAAATGACGAGGGGAAGATCTGATGGATTGCAAAAGAAGCATTTAGTTGCTTCCGTTTGTGGTGTGGCAATCTTTCTTGGTTTTCTATATGTGTACCATGGATCCATCATTGGTTCTCAGAATAGTGGTTCGTCTGCACTTGAATATGGCAGCAAGTCATTGAAAAGACTTGGGGCATCATATTTGGGTGCAGATGATGATGCTGATAGCAAGCAAGATGAATCTTCATCAAGTATTATGCAGGGAGATGGTGAGGCTGATATTGTACCAAAGAGTTTCCCTGTAAGTTTATGTGCAAGCAAAACTCAAGACACACTTCACTCTATTTCTTCATGAACACTCTTTTTTTGGTTCTAAGCTTGCACTTTATGACTCTGCTATTATATTTCATGAATATTTATTTTGGTTCTATATATTAGTTGTTTTAATTTAATTGCATACAGTTTATAAAAAATATTTATATATTTTGATAAGTATATACGTAACTACACACTTTATTAAGTTACTAATAAATAATGCATGTCCATCTGATAATAGAAAACTTGAACAAAACTAATAGCATATTCATAATTAATATCAAAGTCAAGCAACAACAGTCTTAATTGCATAAAATAATTTTAAGTTTCATAAATAAACAAGAGACCAGAACATCACCATAGTGAAGGAGGAAAAGCTAAGCAAGATAATTAAATTCTTCATTATTTTCATCACCATATTCAGGTTATCTTCCTCCTCAGGCTCGGTTGAAATAGATTCACCATCTGTACTGTGTAAATATCTGAGTGAATATCTTTTGATCCCTTATCTAGTTCAAGGTGGTGCATATCATACAGATGAGGCTCTACTTTTGGAAATATCATCAATCTAATGGAATTTGCAATGCTTCTGTTTTTGAAGGTTTGTGATGATCGTCATTCAGAGTTGATTCCCTGCTTAGACAGACATCTTATCTATCAAATGAGACTGAAGCTGGATCTTTCTTTGATGGAACACTATGAGAGACATTGTCCTCCTTCAGAAAGGAGATTTAATTGTTTGATTCCTCCTCCGGCAGGATACAAGGTAAAGAATATGCCGAGACTCGATGTGATCTTCAACTTCAACATATCCTCATTAATACATTTGTATAATTTTGTCAATGCTAAAACAATTGTTGTTTCTATGGTGTTTCAGATCCCTATTAAGTGGCCACAGAGCAGAGATGAGGTGTGGAAAGTAAATATTCCACACACTCACCTTGCACACGAGAAGTCTGACCAGAACTGGATGATTGTAAAAGGTGAAAAGATAGTGTTTCCTGGAGGAGGGACACATTTTCACTACGGAGCTGACAAGTACATTGCATCTATTGCAAATGTAAGGTTTACTGGTTATCTCTATAAAGCATAATGAAATGCTATATGCATTCTGTTTTTCAACTGATAGAATCATTGGACTTTATCCGTGTTATGAAGTATGCATTCATTTTATTGATGGAAATATGATGTATACTATCAGTTAATAGGTCTTTTCAAGACCATGTTTGACAGTGTTAGTTGTTTGGTGCATTCTGATTATTTAAATTCACTTTCATCTCATAGACCTCACAGTGAGTTTGTATTGCAGATGCTCAATTTTTCACACCATAATCTCAATAATGAAGGAAGACTGCGGACGGTTCTTGATGTTGGCTGCGGTGTTGCGAGTTTTGGAGCTTATCTTCTTTCATCTGATATCATCGCAATGTCCTTGGCGCCCAATGATGTGCATCAAAATCAAATTCAGTTTGCTCTAGAAAGAGGAATTCCTGCATATCTTGGTGTCTTGGGAACTAAGAGACTCCCTTACCCTAGCAGATCTTTTGAACTTGCGCACTGTTCTCGTTGCCGGATTGATTGGCTTCAAAGGGATGGAATACTACTCCTTGAGCTAGACCGGTTGCTTAGGCCAGGGGGTTACTTTGCATACTCATCTCCAGAAGCATATGCTCAGGATGAAGAGGATCGAAGGATTTGGAGAGAAATGAGTGCCCTTGTGGGACGTATGTGTTGGAGAATTGCTGCAAAGAAGGACCAAACTGTCATCTGGCAAAAACCTCTGACAAATGAATGCTATATGGAGAGAGAACCCGGCACTCGCCCTCCTCTTTGCCAGTCTGATGATGACCCAGATGCAGTTTTTGGAGTGAATATGGAAGCCTGCATAACACCTTACTCTGACCGTGAGTACCTTTTTCTCACGTGGTATTGAAAATATGTGATGGTTTTTGCACTTTATTTCTATGCCTTGTATATTTCTAGTTATTTCTTTTTTACTAGCAATATATTGTTGCTTCTTTTTAGTGTGTATCTGCCAATTGTATATTTATTCTGTGGATTAGTTGATCTCCTAAATGAATGAAATGTCCCTGAGAAGTGAGGGGCTACTAGCCTTCTCAGATTCTGTCAATAAGCTGCCACTTTGTAGAGTAATAATAATTTATGGGAACTAATAACTAGTCATAAACACTGAATGGCCATTGAGGTCAGTTTTGCCATCTTCATCTCCTCTAATTAGGTTGAGGAATATGCCATGTTCAAAATCCAAAAGGTTATTTGATTGGCACACGATTGTTATGAAAAGAGAGGAAGGGAAAGAGTGAAAACATTGAAATACAAGGCTGATTATTGTTAGAGAATGACCAAAGAAGAAACTATGGCACTATGCTATTATGGCAATGTAATAAATATTTACTGAACAATAATAAATTACAGGTTCATGTAAGCCAGCAGTGGTACCCCCCTTTATTGAAGAGAAATACATTTACTTAGGCCAACATATGCATCTTGATTGCACTTACAGTACTCATTAATCAATCCTGTTATTTTGTATTATATCATCCATGAATTACCTGTGCTGAGCTGACACTAAATGCTCCTAGCTAAACAATTAATGTCTATTATTTGAAATACTTCAATTTTTTTTCCATCTTCTTGGCTACTGTTTATTGAAGTTGTGCAATTGCTTTGAGTGCATGCAGCCTATATTCCAAGACACCACCTGATAATTTTTTTGTTGATCTTATCAGATGACAACAGAGCCAAGGGTAGTGGATTAGCTCCATGGCCTGCAAGATTGACCACTCCTCCTCCTAGATTAGCTGACTTTGGCTATTCAAATGAAATGTTTGAAAAGGATACGGTAATTGGAATTTGCAATTTATTCTCTGGTTTGTTTTAATTAGGTTCTTGTTCTTGTGAGTATATAAATTATTGAACTAACAAAGGTACCATTAGATAAATAGGCTATTGGCTTAACTCTTGTCCTGTGGTACAGGAACTATGGCAAGGAAGAGTTGAGAATTACTGGAATCTATTGGGTCCAAAAATCTCGTCGAACACAGTGAGGAATGTGATGGACATGAAAGCAAACATGGGTTCATTTGCAGCTGCTCTTAAAGGAAAAGATGTTTGGGTGATGAATGTAGTACCTCGTGATGGGCCAAACACACTTAAGCTTGTATATGACAGAGGCCTCATAGGGTCTATCCATGACTGGTATTAAAACCTGTTTTCCTGAAGCATAAATTTATTGCATCTTTGATATCTTTCTATGCATTTGACTCACTTCACCTTTTTAGTCTCATTTGATGATATCTGATTTCAAGATCCATGACTTGGCTGATGGTGATTTGTGAGAGAACTTGGTGATTTGACTAAATAAGCCATTGAGATTTGTTACTTCATTGCTTGAACTTGTTGTGTACCCTTGATTCAATTTGTTATTTTTTATTAGGGATTTGGTTCCTCTAAAGTGCACTGATATTTATTGATTAAAAAATCAGTGGTTGAAGTTATAATTAATTTTACAGTTTGTTACACATGTTTTTAATTTTAGGGTAAAATGTGTTTTAAGTTCCTTAAGATTTGGTCAAATTTGGTTTTAGCCCCTACATTTTAAAAATGGTAGTTTTGGTCGTTGTATTTTTTAAAATGGTGGAATTTTGTCTCTAGCTAACTCAATGAAGAATAGGTGAAGTGAGACAAAATCCACTCCATTTTGAAAATATGAGAACCAAAACTATTGTTTTCAAAATATATTGACTAAAATCAAGTTTGACCAGATCTTAAGAGACCTAAAACACATCTTACCCTTAACTTTATCACAAATCTCAATTGTTGATTTATTAATCAACCATTCCAGGTTGTAGCTACATTTTATTCTCTAAAGTGCACTTCCTCACTTTAGAGGAACCAAATCCATTTATTAGTAGCTCCTCCTTGTATTATTCAGAATCAAAATCTGGGTATGGATGGATGTGATTGACAAAAGTGATATTTACTGAAGGAATATATCTTTTAACAGGTGTGAAGCATATTCAACATACCCCCGGACTTACGATTTACTCCATGCATGGACTGTGTTTTCTGACATTGAAACAAGAGGGTGCAGTAAAGAGGATCTATTGATTGAGATGGACCGTTTGCTTAGGCCTACAGGTTTCATCATCATAAGAGATAAACAGCATGTGATTGATTTTGTCAAGAAGTACCTAACAGCAATGCACTGGGAAGCAGTTGCAACTGCTGATGCTAGTGCTGACTCTGACCAAGATGGCAATGAAGTTATTTTTGTCATCCAGAAGAAATTGTGGCTCGCCACTGAAAGCCTTAGGAATACAGAATAGGACAAAGACGACGATAACGACAACAACAACTATATGGCTTTTTCGTTTCCACTTTCTTATATATTATTCTCTGCTGCTACAAGGGATCCCAAGCATGCCCCCTCCCCCAGTGAACAACTGCCTTCTGTAGCATTATTACATTACATAATATTTATCAAAGTCCATTATTTTCATTCTAAATTTTTGTGATTATGATGCAAGTTATTACTAAGCCATAGGCATTATTATGCTTCTATGGGCTATTCATTATTTTGCCCTTCATTTGGGTAACAATGTAACCTACTTAATAATCAACACATAGTAGATTTGTCTTCGTGATTAAAGGCTAGGACTTGTCACACTAAAGTGTAATATTTATACAGGCATTTTTCTGCTTGGAATATATTATAAGTTTCTTGCTTTCATATTACAGTTTATAGTGCCCAAGTCATCATTTATATCGGGAAAAGTGTAACTTCCAAAATCAATGCATCCATTCAAAGATTATAAGAATTAATAAATTAAATTAACACTAATAGTAGACTCTAATATTTAATTGATCTTTGGAATGAGATATGATACGTAAGGTCTACCAAATTATTAATTAAAATAAAATATTATACGTTATCATAAGCCTTGAGAAAAATTTATAATAATAAGATATTTACATATTACATATGATGTGGAAGTCTAATAAATGTAATCGAAGACATTGTATCAAATTACTAAATATAAGAAGAAAAATATCATACTAATTAAGAAAGTTACTAGTCACATTTAATTACATAAATTTCACTTAATTTTTTTTAATTTATCCTTCATTGGAATTAAATATCAAAAATAAAAAATAATCATTAAAATTAGTACCTCAATTAAATGAAAAATATTTAAGAGTTAATAACATTAAATAAGATAAAATTAATTAAATTTTTTTTATATTTAAAACCCGAAGGAGTATAGTTAATAAAAAATTTAACTAATTACATTAATAATATTTATTATATAATAGTTTTAAGATGATATTATATAGTATATATTTCAAACTAAAAGATGATAAAAAAAATAGATATGTAAATTAATACTAAAATATCATACAATACTATAATAATAATATAAAAAGTTAAATATATTTCAAAACTAATAATTTTACAAATATGTGGTTAAATTTTAAATTATTCATAATATTTTGTTTTTTGGATACATATAATATTTTTAACTAATAATTACGAAATTAAAAAATAATGTTACAAAAAAATACATCATTGACAAAATTGTACCTTTTAAATATACTTTTAAATTTATTACGAATAATTGTGTCAAATTCCTCATTTGATAATACTGTTATTGTTATACAATTTTCTTAGCACAAAATATCTAATGTTATGCATGCATGTTTAAATATGATCATTATTCATCCACAGTATGATCGAATCAAAGAAATGGAAAGGAGAAAGTATTGTATTCTTACTTATAGACAGTGAAAATACCCCAAAACACAGTTAAAGAATCATTGGATGAGATGAGAATCACCAATACAATTGAATGATAGTTTGTTATGTTGTATTTCTAATGTCTTGGTGAAAATAGGTATCACGTTTTCTTTTTAAAATATGCCTACAATATATTCCAACAAGAAAAAGCAGAACACAAATACGACTTGATACGATCATAAAGTTTAAGCACATGAAGCACATAAACTATGAAATTATAATCCCCCTTTTTCCTTATTTTTAGACGTATACGCTCCCAACATGTTGAAAAGGGTCCACGATCAATAAGCAACACCACACTACTGAATTGCTGCAAAATCTCAATACTGATTATAGGAACTCCTGAACCGAAAAAGGAAAACATTCCAATGCTAAGTTTAAAATAACTTCGAAAAATCAACGATCAAAATCGGTCCTTGTGGATTACCAGCTACCAAAATGAAGTAAAACCTCACATTTTAACTTGTATATGCTCCCATATAAGATATAGAAAAATGACAACCTTAATAATGTAAAAGCAACTTAATCTAGTTCATTCTTTGGGCTGCTTCCTTGGCAAGGAGCTTCTCCTTGGCCCTGGTCTTGGCTTGGGACTTCGAACCCATGATTCCACCACCCCACTTCTTTCTGTATTCATCGTACTTGTCATTGAAGTTGGCCTGAAAAGAAAACAAGTATACGTCAGAAACCAAACAGATTCAGTTAATTTCATCCATTAGAGGGGTACCAAACAAACAAAATACAATCTAAGCTACCTTAATAGCTTCTAGGATTCTACTGAACTCCATCTTGTCTTCATTCTTGACAGTTGTCAAGCACAAAACTGAAGCAGTTTTCTTGTGGACAATCTGTCAAAAGCGGCATATGAATCAACTGAATAACCAAATTAACCATAAATCAGTAGTTTTGAAAACATTGTTTTGGTCAATCAATATAATTACTGTTCCCAAGCGTGCTTTGCCCTTGACAATGCAGTATGGAATTTCCATCTTCCTGCACAATGCTGGAAGCCAGACTACCAGCTCAATTGGGTCCACGTCATGAGCAATCACAACCAGTTGTGCCTTGTTCTGACAAAACAAATAAAAGAAATGTTACTCAAATACCACAAGAAAATCTTTACTTGTCTATGCATATTCATTCATTCCCTTCCAAGCATCAAATAACAACAATAATAAGAGAAAATATATTATTTAGTTTTCAAAAAATTTAACTTGTTTTGTTTTGCTCTGAAAGAAATTCCTCACAGACAGATTTCTAATAAGATGAACTTGTTAGACTTTTTGGATTGATGAAAAGAAATGCAATGGAACAGAACAGAATAATGACATCAGACTCCATCGCTTGAATTGTTTAAAGTAAGTTGGAACAAAATGGGGCAAAAAGAGAGGAAATGCATTTTGTTTCCACCAATGACCCTCTTTTTCTTTCCTTCCCTCCAAAGGGCTCAAGACAAACACTCTGTTTTTCCATTACATCATACGAATATCTAATCTCAGCAATAGAATGATAAATTCATTCCACTCCATTATATTCTTACTTCATTCTTTATCAAATATCCAAACACAGGAAGCTTCACAATTCAAAAAACATCAATATCCTCATCAGAATAAACTCGATTAAAAACCCAAATTCTCCTATATTATTATTCACTAAAGGCTAGGAACTCAACAATTCCAAACGACAAAAACAACACAACTAACATATTTCACAGGCAAATTGCATATTTACAGCAATACTCAATGTTTAAAAAAAGTCTACAACTACAAATTCAGTCACATTTTTTAGTTCTCTACAGCCAGAATTACACTTAAAACATCCACAATCTCTCACAATGATGAGGGATAACGGCAGCCACAACCGCAATTTAAAACCTTGGCAGTACTATTAACAATTAACAATAATAAGACAACAAAAACCACGTCAACAACAATTAAAAAAGACCTGCTCAATAAGGTAGGTAACGTGGTTGAGACCATATTTGACAACAATAGGCTTCTTGGCCTCAACAGGTTTCCCATCAGCCTCAGCCTGAGCCCTCTTCAACAGCCTCTCCTTCTTCTCCGCCTTGTCCTCCGGCCTGTACTTCAGCAGCATTTTAAAAAGATTTGTTGCTGAGAGTTTCACGAAAACACAACTTAATTAATCAACAATTAAATGTAAATTTCACAATTTTTCTTGTATTCCTGAAGACATTTTTATATATTTAAATTATATTTTTAGATGTTGACGGAAAAGGAGCATATTTTACCGAGATTTTTGTCGAGGGTTTTGGTGAACTGGTTGAGAGCCGGAGGGACCTTGAGCCTCTGCTTGAGGATGCGCTTCTTGCGTTGGATTTGGACGTTCTTCGGCCACTTCACGAAGCGCGTCAGGTCCCGCTTCGGCGGCAGCGCGCCTCCGATCCCGAACTGCTTCGGACGCTTCTCGAACAAAGGGTTCGTTACCTTCTCCTGAACCTTCTTCTTTGCTGCTACAACTCCACCTTTCGCACCTTTCTTTGGAGCCTGTTACGTTACGTTAAATCAATATCAAAACGAAGAAGCTGTGAAAAATATGACGAATGAAGAAGAAGAAGCTGTGAAATGGTAATCACCATTGTTGTCGTGGCGACGGAGAATGTGTGGATGAGTGCTTTAGAACAACAACGATCAAAAACCCTAGAGACTGAGAATATGGCTTCGGAACTCGATTTAAAAGATTGGGTTGCCGGGTCAGGTTTGGGCCGGGCCCATCTATGTTACGGGGTAATGATTTGGCCCAATTCACGGAAATTATCACAATTAGGGGAACTAATTTCTGGAGCTGAAGCTGAAAGAAATTTAGCAGAAGAATATTTTGATTAAAGAATTATTATTATTACTGTTGCTGCTGCATTTTTTGAAGGGATGCCATTAGAGGAAATTCAATTCAAACCTCGCTCAATTTGCTGCTTTAGGTATTTCATTGATAAAATGTAACCAGTTCTATCTACTATCTAGCATAGTAAGTTTTTATATGTATTTTTAAATTTAAAAATAAATTAACTTAAAAAGTTAAAAATAAAAATTAAATCAAATAAGTTTTTAAAAATATTTTTTTAGAACAATTTTTTGAATGAGTTTTGTTTGACAAATTTTGACTTTTAAAATAATTTTAAGAGGAATATGAAAAATCTTAAACCTAACACCATAAGCAATATTTGTTGCCTTCTACATATTTCTTCAACCTTGTAATTCTTCCAAAAGGTTTTTAAATCCAAAAAATAATGATGTTACCTCTTTATTAAACTATTTAGGTTCTCCCTCCACCTTGCGTTCAGAAAAGCTGTGTTTATTTCAATCAATAAATATTTTCCATCAAAAACAACATCTTTCAGCCCCATCAAGCCAAGTCTTCACTACAAGATATTATTATGCTAAGAAAGACTCATTACTCATGTATTGGTGTTAAGTAAAAAATAATTGTCTTAATCATCTAATTTATCCGAGAAAAGAGACCTGACTTGTCTTCTTGAGTTTGATGGAAAGATAAATAAAATCTAGTCAAAAATTATTTTGAAATATAGAAACTAGAGATTTTATGCAGCTGACTAGAGAGATTACGTATAATTAATTCATAAAAAACTCTAAGTACAACAAAATAGCTTTACATTGTAATGCAAATTAAAAAGCAGATAGTTATTTCAGATTTCACTTAAAGCAGCTTAACCTAAATAAGATATTAAATATTTTATGCATACGTGAGTAGTAAAAATAAGCTATTGCACCCGTTCCAGCAACAAACGAAAATATTAGAATCATCTTCGGGGGAATTTTAACTATAGATGGATAGAGGACTTATTGTCTTGCAACAGTTTAGATTCATAAGTTATCAAGTTGCATTTTCCAGTCCAATCATGAATTGCACAATTGTCTACATCTCCAGCTACATGGTTTAAGCATTACACTATCCTGCAGCACAAGATTAAGTCCAAAATAGCATATGTAATTCAAAATAGAGCCACTACTGTTTGGTATTTGAGTATTGTAACCTTTGCACTTTAATATAGAGCAACTCCTATTTGCTCAGTTCCAGAAAACAGAAAAATGTAAGCTCAGCTCATAAAAAAACAGATCCATAGAGAATGAAATACTTATCTTTACTTAGTCAACAACAAAGACAACCATTGCACAATACAAGTTCAACTCAATAATGTTAAAATTAGGACATTATAATGAAGCTCAGCATATTGATACTTTCTTTAATATCAATTGTTCTCGAAAGAAAACATGGTCCATGAATACTTGAAAGGTCTAGTATGGTTGAAATCAATAGAGGCACAAAAGAATGAATCTGCTCTTTCCACTCCCTTACAAAATAAAAATAGATGAAAAAGCTTCAAATCTTTCCCGAGACCAAAAAGCCACAGTAGAATCAACTTGCTCAAGTTTCTTGTCAAGTACAGTATACACTTTAATGATGTAGAAAGTTGCTGCACATGCCATAAGCTTCAAGGCCATCCAAGTAAACATTAATATCTGTTTCACATCCAGTAGGGAGGAAGCATATGAGCTATTCAAATACACAATGAGCATATTGCGGTAGCAGCTTGCAGGGATGAAATTTTGTGACATTCGAATGCCCCTAACAAACTTACAGAAACATTTACACTTATCCCTAGATAAATTACCTCCATTATAGAAGGGATGGATTCATTAATCATAGGAATATTAATCTAAACATTTAGACATCCAACCATTTTTCTGCCTTAATTGTCCCTTTCATATCTTTTGCAAGCTTGGGGAAACTACTGAAGATAATCATCTACCCATCTTTTTCATTGTAAATTGGTCAGGAGTTCAAAAGTATCCTGTATGTCATTCAGAACCAATTCCCAGTAGGCACAATGTCTTTCTTTCCCTGTCTCTATCTACTCCCTGCTTGATAACAAATCAAATCAATAACATTTGATATTATACCCAGAAAGAGATGTTACCATGCATTAGTTTCTTTCTATATCTACAAACTACTAATTAAGACATATTATAATGGAACTTACATAGTAAAATTTGCTAGAAAATTGGTGCCAACTCTCAATTAATTCTGTCACATCATCAACAGCCACACCAAGTTCCTCAAATAGCTTACTAAGAAGTTCATTATAAGCTAAATCAGGAAAAAGTGGCATCAATATCTGGATGCAATAACATAAGCACCCTCTCTGCTTCTTGGAAATACTTTGACATAGATTCTAAGTTAAATTTTCCAGAAAATGATAAATGAAAAAATGAGTGTATGCCATTAGGAAGAACTTTGGTCCTTTTTTTTTAATCAGAATTCTCTTAAACAAAGACCATGAATAAGGAGGAAAGAGGAAATAAAGAGATTTGGCAGGAACCTATGATCAACATCAAGCTGCCCAAGATGTACTTTAGGATCCTCTTCATCTGCAAATAGATGTAAAAAAACAAATTTCACCCAATTAATGACTTAAAACAATGTAGCATTTAACCGTTTAGCTATGACAGCTCACCATGCACAACAACAATAGCCTCATACCCTTAAGGTCAGCTACATAGATTACAAGAAGCTACTGGGCTTGATAAAAAAACCAAATTCTTAGGGATATTATTCACAATGACCCTTTTAATAATTTCCTCCAATGTATTTTTTGGTCTGCCTTTACCATTTTTCGTAGGCTGAAAAACTATGACTACTGACCATGCACATCAAAGAAAAATTCTTGTGGCTTTTCTTCGGCACCACCATGAAAAGGCTTGCAGGACCAGTGAATAATAAAGCAGCACCAACAACAACTTCTCTAGCTGTTGCCTCAATGACACTATTATTGCCTGCAATTAAATATAAAATGAAGGTTGAAATAGAAATTAGTCTTTTATATTCATGTTAACTGGAATATACATATACATAAAATACAAATATAAAACATGTATAACAAACAGATTCTTGAACCTATTATAATATGTAATAAACAAATGACTTCACGTTCCAATTCTGAAAGGGTCAATGAAGAATTTAATCTTTAAAGCTTAACAAAACAATCAACTGTAGCAAAAATTCATACACCTAACCCAAAATTTTGAGTGAAAAACACCATATTCAGGCCAGACCCATAACTAAAGCCAATTAACAATAATTATAATAATAAAGGGAAATTATGATGCCAGCCATTATAAACCACATCCATTATTATTCAAAAAATTGAAAGGCCACTACCATAGGTATAAAATGAGCTTTAGGTTGAAATCCAGGCTCAGAAAAATAATATTGACAACAAAGAGCAATTTCAGATTTGACTTAGAAAACATGTGAAATTTATAAATAACATTCATATATACTTAAAGCTCCAAATCAGCAATAAATAATTAAATATTACCTGGAGTTGAAATTGAAGATAGTGGGAAAAAAAGGGGTGCAGGAGAAAATGGATGAGACTCTGGACAAGGGTGCCTAGTGACTGGCTGAGGTAAATTCTGGTGTTTGCAAAAATGCAAGAAGGGATTCCATTCAGTAAACTTTTACAAATCAGAATCAGTGAATGCAAGGAGATGTATATTGCAAAGGAGGAAGGTCTAGCAATAGTCAAAGAAGTATACATCAAAGAATCTTTTTCCTTTTCCATGTTCCCCAAAAGTTGTTCTTTCAATGAATTTAGTAAAAGAGCACAGTTATTATGTATTTGAAAAGGAAAATAGAATTGGGATTTGAGATAATAGAATACAGAACATTATCTAGTCCAACATATGTGACCCAAACATAACAAGCCTTTGAGAACCATAAAAGTTAATTAAATTGAAACTAAAACTTCTGACCTTGTTTTCTGCACATCTGGTGAACATTTCTTAAAAAAGCTTCTCAGCTTCACCATTCTAACTTTGTTTCTCCAGAGATGAATAACTGACTCAAAATTTATGGAAGGGAGGCAATAAATGCCTTCCATTTATTTTAACAGCATGGTCCTTCTTTATCCTCACAATCCACCTTTACAAAGCTCATTGATTATATATGTTTGGACATCCGGATGGTAACCTCTCATGGAAAGATACAAGGAAATCTTTTGTGCAGTCTTTGACTTCCCACCTTTGTGCAACCCATTAAGAAGTAAATTGTATGTTTGCAAATTTGGGCTAATACCTTGATCAACAATTTGGACTAATAATGCAATTGCCTTGTCAAGTTGCTGCCCGTTGAATAAAGCATCTAAGAACATATTGTATGTTACAATATCTGGAACCAAAATCTTGAAACACATATGATTAAAAAGATTAATGGCTTCATCCAATCTTCTATTCTTGCAACAACCACTAATCAAGATGTTGTAACTCCAAACATTAGGTGCAAAACTTCTTTCAAAGATGAGGTGTTTAAAAAATGCAATTGTCTTTTCAACACGCTCAATTCTACATGAAGACTCTAACAAGTTATTGTAAGAGGTTACATCTGGAGGTGGTTGACCACAATAATGCATTTCATCAACAAGCTTCCATGCATCCAAAATTCCGACAGATTTGCATAAGCCGTCAACTACAGAATTGTAAGTTATAATGTTTGGAACTAAATTCATAAGAAAAATATCTTCAAGTAAATACATAGCTTCACCCACTCTTTCAAACTTGCAATAACCTTTAATCAAGATGTTATAGCTCCAAACATCAGGCACCAAACCCCTTTCAATCATCCCATGAAATAAATTTCTTGCCTCATTCACTTTACCAATTAAACAATATTCATGCATCAAAATAGTGTAAGTAATAGTGTCAAGGTTGTTCACCTCTTTCAATCATCATATGAAATAATGTTCTTGCCTCACCCACTTTATTGTTTAAACAATACCCATTCATCAAAATATTGTAATTAATAATGTCATGCTGTTCACCTCTCTCAATCATCACATTAAATAATTCTCTTGCCTCACCCACTTTATTGTTTAAAAAAAAAACCATTCAGCAATGATGTAACTTCTTTTTGTTGGCCTACATGACACAAACCATAGATTAATGAACTATAAGTGAAAATGTCAGGGAAAATTCCCTGAACAATATTTTAGAACACAAAACACGTGTCTCATTTACATGTCCACTTTGCACAAACCATGGACAACTGTATTGTATATTACAAGATTGGGCTTAACCAACTGTCCCTCCTGCATTTTTTGAAGCAGTTGAACGACAGCTCTTGTTTTCCCCTTCTTACTCTTACACAGCCCATTGATTAAGGTTCCATACAGAACATCATCAAACCGAATCCTTCGTGCAACCATTTCATCGTAAATGTATAGTGCATCCAGCATTTTATCACACAGAACCCCTTCACCAGCGTAGTAAAAGTCACAACATTTGGTCGACAACCCCACTTAAGAATCATACTCATTACAGAGAAAGCAAAATCCATCCGACCCACGTGGCAGAAACAGTTGATCACGATGTTAAAAGTAACTATAAACGGCACAACACCCTTATATTCCATTAGGGTATAAAGATCAATAGCTGTGGCATAGTATCTCATCTTCCCAATGGTTCCCAAGATTTTGGTGAATTCTACAATTGATGGCAGGGGATGAATACCGACCATGTGGTGAAACAAAGCCACAGCATCATCAATACTGTTAAATTTGTAGGTGCTTTGTGATGGCAATGGCTCCGAATGAAGATGTAGCCTCCTCACGTATGGCATAAGAAGGCGAGCAAGTTTCAGGAATTGCATAACTTGTTGTATACCATATGTGCTCTACTCCTAACACAACACAATACGCTTACTCTAAATTTCTGTGTCCTTCCACAAGGTTTATGAACAACAAAGCAGTAGAATTACAAGGGAGAATGAAAACCGCTCTTTTTTTAATAAATTCTTTCTTCTGCATTATAACACTAAAAAAATTAAGTTAACTCTTAACACAAGCAATGGGTATTTTGCCAATTCTTTTTGAAAAAGATAATAAGTATGAGAAAACGAAACAATATAGAGAAGCATAAACACCCAGAAACATTTTGACGATAAAGAGGGAGTGTTTGATTATATACATGTAATGTACGAATTGAAGCAAATTGAGCGAACATAACAATAAAAATGTGCACAAGTGATAAGAGAGAATGAATGAGCGGCGCGTGACTTGTTTGTTTGTTGAAACAGTGGGGTGGTGTGGCCAACACAGCATCACTTTCCACCACCATGACAATGATTTTTTTAGTGCAATTTTATTTACAATTTGAAATTTTACTTATGAAGATAGAGCTAAGACCGCTTCAATCAACAACTTGTTTGTCTTTTCATCATATTTTGAAAATATAAAATAAAAAGTGGAAATCAAATATTATAAATATAATATAATATTTAAAAATAAAATAAAACACAATTTACCAGCATATTTCTTTTGATGTATTTTTTTATTGATTAAAATTTATAAAATCATGTGTATGATTTATTATTGAATTAATAATGAGACTTGTATCTATAATTAAGTACTTCACTTTTCTGATATCTTTTCAAAGAGGGATAAAAAAAACTTCTAGACTTGAGTAGTGTCTCATATTTTCTAGCTAAGGATTTCTTAATGTTTCACACATAATTAAATATACTAACTGACACTGCTTTACTTACCTGTGTGGTGTCAAATAAATATGAATAAACAATTGGACGTCAATTAGCAATTGTTGCTAGCGAGAGATTAATTTTACCGCTATAATTAACATTCTGTTGATATGGGCTACGTGTCACTTATATTGTACATGTTCCTTCTAGGTGCAAGCATCCAATAATCAACTGAAGCAGACATGATCACAAATTTGTTTTGTCTATGCTCTTTCTTAGGTCTGGCTGGCTTGTTCTTTGGTCTCTATGGCAGGTCCGAAATTATGTGTTTGTTCAACAATGGAGACCTGTCATTTGAAGGCTTATTGGATACTCAATTTCAAATCATGGCTGTGGATCAAGGCCAACATAAATTGGTTTCAATTATTCTCTGTTTGAATGGATAAACAATCTGAGTCTTTAGCTAATTTAACAGTCCAAAATCTCAGAATTTAGTTTAGCAAATTTTAAGTTTTATTTGATTAAGATAATAGAGCTGTTAAATTTCTCTTTCTTCTGTACACTTCAATCTTTGCCATTGCGATAGGCCATGATCGAAGTAGATTCAGTAACAAGGTTACATCAGAGTCTGCAAATTTACCATAATGATAATGTGAAGTATCTTTCAGAATTTTAACAATGGCATCCAGTCTGGAAACATTGAGCTCAGTCAAAGACAAGTTCTGCTTTTCTTGCATTTTTTTTATAGGTAAATATTAGTTGTTAATTTGTTATTTTTTTTGTTAGTGGTGGGATTCAAACCCTCATCCTATCACTCCCTCTCTTCACCCTTTATCACCAAATCAACCTTATATCTGCTTTTCCTACATGAGATTGCTTTTCATGTAAAATATCAATTGCTTTTCAAATAAATAAGGACAACTTCTGCTTTTCCTACGTGAGATTGACAATAGAAACAAATTTTCACAGAAAATTCATTATTTGTCGAGAACACTAGTAGTAGCTCAAAGAAGACTTAGGTGCTAATTCACTGCCATGAGAAACAATTCATTTAAGCAATTTGATTAATTAATCTTATTTTTGCAGGTGATGCAAGAAACTATCATTGATGATGCAGATAATGTCAAAATCCCTCTCTTTGTTTATGTTTCTCGTGAGGAAAAGCCTTCTCATCCCCACTATTTCAAGGCTGGAGCATTGAATGTCCTCTTGTATGACTAAACTTTTCTTTTATCTGCCAAACTGTATATACAAAATTTGCTTTACCAACACAACAAATGTAATGCTTTCCCATCTTACATAATAATCTTGCAGCTTCGTGTCTCTTCCGTGATGAGTAATTCTCCATACATTCTAGTTCTAGATTGTGACATGTTCTGTAAATCAGTCTACTGTCACTCTAGCTGACTTGTTCTATTAACACCAATTGAAACTTGGTTGGAACATGCCACAATTGTGAAAATCTCAGAATTATATATGTTGCTGTTTTGGCAAGTCTTTATATTTTTATCGTTCCTTTATTGCATCAGGGTTCTATATTCAATGAACGAGGCCAAACTGACACTAACTATGCCTAGCCAATGGTCTTATCAATAAAATTCATTCTTTGGCTTTAAAAAAAAGGACATTCTGATTATCAAACTTAGCTAGTTAGCTTTTCTATATACAAATTACTTATTAATATTGTTATATGAATGACAGGTTACACATACTGGCTATTGTTGAGTCATTCATCATTACCAAGTGCAGAAGCACAAAAATTAAAGTGTGAAGGTTCAAAACACCTTCAACAGCCAATTTCCTCCGTGCTACTGCTTCAATAGTCTTATCCAAGTGTCCTTGTACCATGCACAGTGTCTACAAACAAAACCAACTGATGCAATATCTCTTGGAGTTAAGCGCCCAAGTATCTTGAGAGGCAATACCTCGTCAGTTAATTGTAGCATCTCTGGAATATTATATAAAAGGGAAGAAGCTACACAGGTAGCAGGAGAGGAAAGCCATGTGAAGAGGAACATCTTCAACAGTTTTGGTGGAACCGATATAGATTTACAAATAGGATATTTTTAATTGTGTAATTGGATATTATGGTGTCATATAAATTTGGGAAAGGGGGAATCAAAAGACTAGTTTTCAGTGTACTGTGATCCAAACACATGTTTTATGCAATAAAATATCATGTTTCTATCTATTTAATTTCTTTCTCTTTTTTGTGTGCTTTCTTCCAAGTTTTCTTTACCTTATACAAAGAGTGAAATCACATCAGTTCTGCCTGAATATCAAATAAACTAAGGAGCCTTTAGTATTTTAGTGAGCTCATGAATGTCTATTCCAAGTATTTTACTCCTCACAATTCATAAAAGGTTATTTCTATTAGTGAACAATTAAAAAAAGACTGCACTTTTTTAAGAAAAGGAAAAACTAAATTATATTAATGAATAGATTGACAGTGAGTGTAGCACAAGTGTCCTATAATTGCACGATATATTCAAAGACTTTTAGCGCATCATGTTGCTGCATCAATCTCCCAAGCTAGCTATAATGATGAAAAGAGAATTTATTGCTAACACAGTATGTTGTTTTGTTTATAATGACATATAAGCCTCATATAAGGTTGTGTGTAGACTTTCAACTAGTCTTTTGCCCAGCTGACAGATCCACTCATTGAGACTCTCAGTAACCAAAAATGGGATGCAGATACTCACACAAGGACCCTAAAATCTGCTACATTCAAATATACATAACCTTGGCAGAGAAAAACTCAAAAATTAAAGAACTAATTAATGTTTTATATAATGTGAAATACTTTGCAGACTTCATGATAGTCAGCACTCAGGGGAAGCAAACTGAGAACTCAGACTACAAAAAGAAATTGAAGAATGAACTAAAAACAAAGAAGGAGTTTAATGTTAATATCCAAACTATAAAACCTAACAATGAACACAAATTATAACTTTTTATCGTCATACAACCTTTCTAAATAACATCCTCAAGTTCTCTCCTTCATTGTCGCATTCCTATTAACTTCTTCACATAAGTCATTCTTTGCCGACCCTGGAACTCCCAAAAATACTTACATATTCTGGGTTTTCAGAAAACTTTAAAGCCAATTCAATTTCCTGTTCTTCAGTTAATCCTAATTTGTTAACCTCTCCAACCAAATCCCTTTTTGAAGGATCCAACTGTGAATAATCTGGCATTTGTCAGCAATCTTTCCAAAATGGGTCATCAGCGCATCCATTTTGTCGTTGAAACTTTCAATAAACCGGGTAGCTAATTGAGCAATGCGTTGGCGTTTAGGTGGTGGCCCTTGCAGAAGTATTTTCGCTAGATGGAGGTGGATTATCATGTTGTAGTCAACCCTCATCATCAACTTGCTTCTTATACCTAGCTAAAGTTCTTCCATTCAAAGCTCTTCTTTCATAATTGTTCCTCGAGATGAAATTGAAGAAGAAAAAAAAACAGCAACATACATCCTCCTTTGCAAGAAGATAATAAAATATGAGTACATTATCTATTATAGCAAAGTATAGAGCACATTAGCAATTATTTAACATAGGTAAAGACAATTTTACAAAGAATCAATCATAACACAACATGTGCCAACATTGCAAAAAGAAATTACATCAAATCAATAAAAAAAATAAAAAATGCAAGCTTTTACGTAATTAGTGGCCCAACCAAAACACTGCTTAAATTACCAATTAACATCTTTCCCTGCCTATGTTACATAGCACGTTAATTAGATATCAATTATACCGCGTCAATTTCGAGATTTTACGTAGATAACCTGATAGTATACACAAATAAAATTGAAGATTAACAGAATATCGAGGTTAACGCAAGAGGGGTTGATTAAGAAGTTTACATACCTTTGTGAGAGGTAAGCACAGATACAGTGAGGAAAAGGCGGGAGTGTTAAAACGATAAAGAGTGGTAGACGTATGAAAAATAATAAGGAGAATTCAGCAAGTAACAAAATTTGAGACTTTTGTTCTGTATCACAATCATTTTACCAATCTTATATGTATATTAGGTTAGACATTCATTAACCTAAAGGGCCCTCTACATGTATACATCTCAAAAACTTATGGGTACTGCTTCTCTCATCTGTGCCATGATTCTATAAGAGTGACCAAGTGTGTCTTTTAGGATTTTAAAACAAACAAATGCTTTCAATTTTGCTTTACCCTATAAAGTGGTAATACAATAACCTTCCGCCTCCACTAAAATTGATCATATCTCGAATCTAAATTATCACAATTGATAAAAAAAATATTGTTAAAAAGTAAAATTATTTAATATTCTTTCTTCTCAACTTTATATAAAATTAATTAAAATTTAATTATGATATATAAACAAAGTAAAATAACTTAAATTTTAAACCGGTGAACATTTCTAATTATTATTTATTATTGAGTATATAATTTTATTTATTACATTTTTCATATTAAAACACTCATAGACAACAAAAATAAAATAGAAATGTTAGGTAATGTATTTTTTTTTTCATATTGATTATGTGAATGTCAAATCACTCACAACATCAATATTATTATGATTATATATTATACAACTAGACTCATGTATAAGTTCAATACTTATAGAGATGCACGGGTTAATTATTTTGTTCTCTTTTTAAAATGTTAGTATATATGAGATATATTCTATAATGCATTTTCTTTATTTTTTTAATATTTTTTATTCTCAATTTCATATAAAATTAATTAAATTGAATTATGGTATATAATCTAAGTAACATAACTTTAATTTTAAACTAGTCAACATGTAATTATTCAAAAAAACATATTATTTGTTTATTGAGTATATATTTTAGTTTATCATTTTTATTAAAATACCCATGAAAAAAAAATAAAAAATAAATGTTTCACCATGCATTTTTTTCATAATATTGATCATATGAATATGAAATCACTCGCGTAAATGAAATTAAAGCTAGGCTCGTAACTTCAATAATTATAGACATAGGTTAATCTTTTTTTGTCTTCGTTTTAATGTTGACAAATATGAGATTTATAGTATATAAGGACGTGTTAATAAATTACTTTAATAAAAACATTTATATACTTTATTTTTTAATCATAACCTCATAAAAAAAAACTGACCGTTAACATAGTTAATTCTAATATAAAAAAATACACAAAATATCTAAAAATGCTATTTACGATTAATTATCTATAATAATTTATAATTTGGTAAAAAAAATTCTAAATATATTTTTATATATTCATATTATATTTTTATATTTAAATAAGCAATGCACATGTATTACATCTACTTTTTAATATAATATACACTTCTAAAAAAATATTAATTAAACCTAAAATATTTTTTGGATAAATTTAGTTTTTATTAAAAGAGTTAAAATGTAATTGTAAATTTATTTAAATATTCATGTAAATTATCAATAAATAAGAACATTACTAAAAAAAATTAATATTTTTGAATTTTATAAAATAATGAATATTTTGAAATAATTATATATGACCCAGAAAATGCTATCTTAATTTTAGAAAAGTAGTGTCATTCTAGGGGAGTCTCTTCCTGAGTTGTTCAAGTTCAACTCTTTTTCTTGGGGTTCACTTTACGCAACAACAAGCGGGTTTATGCAATCCCACTACCATGTTCCTTTTTCGTAAACATCCTTTGATTGATTTTGATGCAGCTCGATCCAATGAACTCACACTCCCCTTATAGGAGGCAAGGAGATTCACGTGATCATGGGCACGCACAACGGTTTATTACACAGGAGAGGGAGAATCAATTTATTTCAAAACTATTTTTTTTAAATTATTCTTTATTCTCACTATTCAAAATCTTGAAATCTAATGATTAATAAATAAATAATATTATTCATTGTATTCTAAGAAAATGAACGGTTAAGATGAAGAATAACTTTTTTTGAAATAAGTCAATCCCTCATCTTTTTTATAAGTTAAAGTATGTATTAAATGAAATATCGAATACATTATTTATAATTGTTTCGTGTAATCAAATAATGAAAAAAAATTTAGGGAATGAATCACATTATTATCATCATCATCACATATGTCAACATATTGTATTAAACATGACTTAAAAATTAAAATATAATAAACAAGCGTCACACACACAAAGCAAAAAAAAAAAACTCAAAAATTAAGACTATTACAATATAGTTTGAAAATTTCAATATTCTCAAATAATCGAACGAGTGGTGTAAAATTGAAACTTTAACTAAATCTAAAATAATTTGAAACAAATTAAAAAAACAAAATAGATGTTCTACAACTAATATTTGAAGCACAAAATTTAAAGCATAATAATAATTGATTTTTTAAAAATATATATTATATATGTTATATGTAAAATAATAATAATTTAATACAACTTAACGGGTTAATGGGTCAGATCAGTGAATCAAAGATTCAGATATTAAAATTCGTGATCCAATCCAAAATTCAATGCGCTTGAATGAATTGGATCGACTTTAACCCAAATACAAAAAAAATATTCACCCAAACATGTTTAGATTGGTTTGTGTCAGTCTAGACTCGTGAGTGACTCATACAACACCCTTAGTTGTCACCAATAAGTACAGACAAATGATTTCATTACAGCGCACTATCAATTCCCTCATTCGGGGTAGAGCCACCTTTGGTATTTGGGGCAAATTTCGGTACTTGGCTTTGGCTATTACAGACACTGCACCTGGATGTCTCGAAACCTTTTGCTTTTTAAGAATTCACCTTTTTCTGTAATTGATGTAATTAACAAGATCAAATTCCTTGTTCATAGACATGCACACCTATTGCATCTTTATTAGGATCATGCTCAGGGGGTTTTAGGCATATGCCCTTCGTGTGTTAGGGTGCCTATTGTTTTGCTTACTGTGGGGTATGTCACATTTACACTGTAATCTTTTGGGTTTAATATAATTTACATTTTTTCAAAAAAAAAAATAAGTAAGCTACCTTAGGCTTCATTCAAGTTTCTAACTTTTTTATATTCTTAAAGAGAATTTTCATTTAAATTATTAATTATTTAATAAATCATATTATACTATTATTTATAATTAATTATTTATTAAAATTATGCAATTTAAAATATGTATGCATAGAGAGATATTATTTAGATTATTTTAAGGAGTTTTATTTCTTATTTAAAATGTTATAGGAAAAAATAATTTACATTTACCTTGAACTCAAACGAAAATAATGCATTAAAATGAATATAGAGATTAAATTTCATCATAGAAGTATGATCATAAAAAACAACTTTTTGATGAAAATGATAGTAATGAGATTACACATCCATTTAGATTAAAGATTCATTCTTTTGTTTCTTCTAAAAAAAGTCTTTAGGTTTTGATTATTTTGTATATATCTCAAATTAATTTATTTCTTTTATTCATAGCTTATTTGAATGAATTTTAAAATTTGAAATCAATTTTAAATGTTTATTCGAATTCTGATATTTAAATTTTTTAAAAGAAAATAAATTGAAAAAAATGGTAATTTGTCTTAAAAAATTTAAGTTTTTAGTGAGCATTAATTTAATATAACTTTAACTTTTTTTTAAAATGGAATCAATTATAAGAAATACTAACAAAAAAATTAATATCCTATTAAAATATTTAACTATATTAAAAAAATTAGCTCTTTTATAAAATATTGTTAATAAGACTTACAATTATTGTCATTTGTCAAAAGAAGTTATTCAAAATAAATATTTTTTTCATATTTAATTTGAATAATTAAATGAATTACGATAAATAAGAGGTCGAAATTACTTGATTATAAAAATTTAAAATAAAATTTAATATATTATATTGAAATAGAACTTAAATATAAAATATGTGTAACTCCTAAAAAATCACGTGACAGCTAGCTACTAATGAAAAATGACTTGTACTTGCTGCTTACATGTAGAGTGGCAGAGGGTCTTAAAGACTTGCACATGTGACTGAAAGATCCAATGAAGAATGGAAATGTGTTATTTAGCTTTAGATGCAGCAGAGATTCCTTTTCCCATTCTTCTACCCTCTGCCGCGCTTGGTAGTTTTTCTAACATTGTCATCAAAAAGAGAGTGAACCAACTTAACCAAACTTTCACCACTAGCTTAGCTGAATACCTCTGGGTTTGAGCCAGCCTGTGTTCTTGAGGCAATCACACAGTCCCAAATATATGGACCACTAAATGAAGATCACAACGCTTCATATTTGGGTATTAATTATGCTTAATCTTTATTTAAGCCAATTATGTTCAAAGTATTGTTGTCCAAGGATGCTCAAGTATTTTTGTTATTTAAAATCATGAATGACGTGTTTGCGTGTATCCTCCTACCCTTACGCCCCTGTAAAGCTAGTGTACATATAAAACACATAAGCTATAAATTATATTTTTTTTCCTGAATAACTATAAATTAGATGATGATGTATATAATATACAAGGTCTATAACGTCACTAGCTTTATATAACAAGGTAAGGACTGTAGATAGCATTAATTTTCTAAGTAACAAGTGGTTTTCTTAACCAATATTATCACATATGTCCATTAAATGGTATATATATATGACACTAAGCATGATGCGGTAGAAGCATGTGTTTAGTTTATGTTTAAATAAGCATCAGTAAAAATAATTTTGGTTAAAATTGATTTTAAAGTAATTTATTTTATATTTGAATGTTTTATTATAAAAGTAGAACTCTGTATAATTTTTTTATATAACACAAAAGCGATCCAAAGTGTATATTTTGATGAACTTTGGTAAAATTGATTTAAAATAAAATTAATTTAATTTGAATAATTATTTGATTAAAAAATATTTTCGATCCTTAATAAATATTTAAATTTTATATTTGTTTGTTACATTTATTTTTTAATAAAACACCAATTTTGTTTTACGAAGAAAAAATTTATTAAAGAACAAACTTCAAGTATTTATTAGAAATCATTATCATATTTTAACTAAATTGATTTTGAAGTGAATTTTTTGTGAACATGTGTATTCCTCAATTAACAGTGAATGACTAATCTCATAAAGTACTAACATATATCTTAAGAGATTAATCTTTTTAAACAAATATTTTTTCATACGTATTAATAAGAATCAAACTCCTCCCAACACATACTTAACAGACAAAATTATCTATTGCTTACCAATTATGTCATGTCATGTAATCAAATGCGTATAAAGTTATTTCAACTCAAATCAATTTCTCAACATGAAACTAAATACTTGAAAATCTTCTTGAAATCACGTTAACTAGTATTTTGATGTCATTCTAAAAAAATTTAACATGAATTCAAACACGCACTATATTCAATTTGGATTATCCTTCATCAAGTTGATACATTAATTGTTAATTTGATTTTATATTTGTTTGATTTTACATTAAAAAATTGATTTTGATGGGTACACCATTGATTTTAGTTTGAATAATTTTGCGTTGGATAAAAAAATTATTTAAAGTTTTATTATTAACTTACTTTTAGAATTGAAAACATTTGAACATAAATCATATCACATTAAAAACAATTTTAATCAAAAATCAATTTCATTCAAAATCAACTTTATAAAAACTCACCCAACACATCCTAACAAATGGAATTTTTACATGAACGGCCATGTATAAATGTACACAAGAAGATCCTTAACTTATGGGATGTGTATGATGCTACATGTCTAGCAGATAGTTATATACATAGATGGAGAGTACTGCGCGTGTCTAGTAATGCATATATGCCTATGCAGCCAAGCCATGCAAAATGGTCCCCCCCATGCATATATGTTCCTCTCTTCTTGTTGTTCATGCTCATTGCTTTCCTTCAACACAGGAAGAAAGAGAATGTAAATTAAGGGTCCCCCCACCTTCGTAGCACCCCAACCCAAAAGCTATTAATGCTCTTTGCAATATATGTACACAGAAAACACTCACTGTATCCTGTCCACGAAATGCATGGTGTATTGTTGGGGTGACAATATTCAATTTGCATCACATGGGACCACTTTTACCTAGCTAGCTCTTCAAGTTTGTTTTCGTTTCAGTAATTTCTCCAATTGCTTCTCTAGTCCCCTAATATTTCTATGTACCAAAGAGAGTGAAGTCTCCTAATATTCTAAAGTAACATATATACTAAAGGAAAAGGGAGAAAAGCACCTCCAATTTTCAAAGAGTTGCTATATATAATAGTGGTCACTACTAGTCTCCTTTCATCCACCCAAACTATAGCAATTAAACTTCTTCCACTTCTCTATGCCCATAATAATGTTTGCACTTCTAGTTCTTACTCTTTGGTTATCATGGACCACTACTGGTTGAAGCTGCCAGCCTGATCTTAACTTTTCTCTTTTATTAGGAAAAGATCAGATCATGTGGTAGCCTTCACCTAGTTGTTGGCTGCATGAAAAAAGAAAAATCTTAATCCTTTTTATTAAACTCTGGTAGTGTTTATGTATTTATGCGTATTTTTTTATATATGTATCAAGATATTTTCTGTTGACAGTTAAAAACAAATTCCTTTCACAATATAAAGACAAATATCGTGGGCTTTACCTCTCCCACAGATTTTTGTACATATGATCAAGAACCAAATCTTGATTAATATGCTTAAGAGACCCATATGTCTACTAATTATATCACTCTTTGTTGACGTTTTTGCTTATTTTTTAGTCACTAGGATTTTGTTTGCTTGTTTGTATAATCCCCACAAAGTGATCTAGCTAATTAATGAGTAATTCTTATCTCCTTTGTTTAATTTCTGTAAATCTAAGTTTGCATATAGCTATGTCAAGGTGCCCATTATATGTTTATTTCCTTTGATTAATTTAACTAACATGGATTTGTATGTTTTTTATGCTTGTTTTTTCTTCTGTTAATGTTAAAGTGGATAGGCCTTAGGCATTGTTAAGGATTCCGAGACTCAATGTAATTCATTCATTATTTCAAGATCCATTGTGCTTCACAATTGAGCCCAATCTTAAGCCTTGGAATTTTCATACATTTTTTCTTAAATTATTATGGGTTCCATACTAATATTTTTGTTCATTTTTATTTTTTTTGTTGGTGATGTAGAATGAGAAAACACCTCCTGTTCTATCATAAGTCTAAACCGCAAGCGGTTTTACTCAACCGTGGCCACTCAATCAAAGTTATTCCAATAATCTCTAAGCATCATGGGATCTCTCTAAGGAATGTTGCTCGTCAAGCGAGATTTTAGTAACGCTAGAGAAAATTGAACCTACATCGATAAAAAGATGAGAGATAACTTTGGATCCTCAACCACTTGTCTTAACTTACATTGCCTTTTTTTTATTATTATTTCATAGTAGAGGTGCTTCTTTTTTATTATTTGGAATTTATGATGATGGTCAGTATTTTCCAGATTTTCTAAGATACTCCTACTTAATCTCTTTAGCTATATACTATTTGAATTCCATCTTTGGATTCACTTCTGTTTTTGTTTTCTGTGGAAAAGGATTAATTTGTTGCCTATTATATAAACACCAAAGAGAGACAACATTTTTGGGTTGATAATTAAAGAGACAGCATGAAGTTCAGTTATTTTCCCCCATGTTTACTCTTAGTCTTTTATTAATGAGAGGATAAGGCCGGGTATTCTTATACATAAAAAAGATAAAGCAAAAATCTATTTTTGGCTTAGTTGACTTGTGATTATTTATTAATATTTAACATTGAGCATTATACATCACTACTAAGGTTTTTTTATCAGTGGAAAAGGATATAAACAGCTAAGGTCTAACAAATGAAACACCTAAAGCATATGCAAAAATAAAAGAGAACAATTGCGATGGATTGTGAATCACGAGTGCATGCTGAGTCCGGGGAAAGATATGCTCAAATGGGACAAATATCTCATTAATGAAGCAATATTAAATTCTTTATATCTCATGGGCATTCCCCATATTGCAGGTAAATCATTTTGCCCAAGAGGTTTCAGGATTTGGAAAATTGTAGGTGATATAAGATTATCATGCTCTTTGAAAGTTTGATCATCTTAACTTTTCACATACTTTTTTTTATAATTTTTTTTGGTGCTCTACTTTTTTTTTTATAATTTGTAAATGTATAGATATGCATGTGTATAAATGCAGCAAATAATAATAATAATAAAAAGATATGCATGCGTATAGAATTAAGATCCTTCGTAATATACGGGAACAAGACTAGGAATACAATCTCTGTCCTTGACCCAAATTATTTTGCATGTTTCTTTTTTTACTCATCGGCATTCATAAAGAAAAATTCCCAAACTCGAGGCCCAAATAATAAGGCATTCTCCAAAGGGTTCCCTAGATAGCGGGAAAATTTGTCATCCCTCCCTCCCACCAAGTGAATGTGATAAGGGACAAAATTTCATATTTTACCTGTGTTCCGCTATATGAACTAGATCTATACTGAAAACTTATATTTTTGCTATATAAATGTCAAAGGATTTTTTAATCTGAGTACTTAATTAGCATTCGATCTTGAAAATAGATTATATTTCAAAAAATATAGACTATTCGTCGATGACTTCTTGACCTTCATTTGGTAAACAATCTTGTCTCTATTAATGTCATATTGTTATCAATAAGCATTTGGTTCTGTTTTTTTTTAAAAAATCTATCAGCAGAGGTAAAATATATTAATTGAAGTGTATAAGGGATACCCAATCCTGCCTAAGTTAGCTTTGCTATTCTTAGCCGGTCCCAAGCCCGGATAAAAGGAGAGGGTTGTGTTAGGCTTTCGACAGTCAACGTAAAACTTTGTCGAATCTCTATGACATGGATCAATTACGTAATAATGTGAATGCTAGGTCGTTGCCCGGAAGCAACGCGCTGTATGGCTCGAGTACAGTGTCAAAAGAGCAAGGGCCGCTGCATCGCCGCCCGGATGTAGTGAAAAGTAAGCAAGGGTTCCCACATTTTCGTGAACGGGTGTGGGTAAAGAAGCTAGTTCATGACAGGAGGATTCGCTTTGGTACATGGAATATAGGTACACTTACTGGAAAATCTATGGAAATAGTGGATGTTATGGTGAGGAGGAAGATCAATTTTATGTGCCTACAAGAAACTAAGTGGACAGGTGAAAAAGCGAAAGAATTAGACAACTCGGGATTTAAGCTGTGGTATACGGGAAAAATCAGATCAAGAAATGGGGTAGGGATTATTGTAGACAAGGAGTGGAAGAAGGATGTCGTAGATGTAAGAAGAGTAGGAGATCGTATCATAGCCTTAAAATTGGTAGTGGGACAGGACACCTTTAATGTTATTAGTGGGTACGCACCTCTGGTTGGGTTAGCAGAACACTTTAAGGTAAAATTTTGGGAGGATCTAGAAGGGGTACTTCAGGATATACCCCAAGGAGAGAAAGTTTTCCTAGGAGGGGATCTCAATGGACATGTAGGTAGCGTGGATAGAGGTTTTGAGGGGATGCATGAGGGTTTTGGCCTAGGGGAGATGAATGGGGAGGGTAAATCCATCTTGGAGTTTTCGGAGGCTTTGGATCTTTCTATAGCCAATACATGGTTTAAGAAAAGAGAGGAACATCTTATCACTTACAAAAGTGGAGGGACATGTTCTCAGATAGATTTCTTCCTTATCAGGAAGTCTGATAGGAAGTATTGCTTGAACTGTAAAGTTATCCCGGGAGAGAGCTTGACTACCCAACATAGAGTTTTGGTTATGGATGTAAGAATTAGAGATAGGGCAAAGAGAAGAAGTCCTATGGTAGCACCAAGGATCAAATGGTGGCACTTGAAGGGTGAGAAACAAGGAATCTTCCAACAAAAGATATGGGAGGGATGGTGTGGACAATCACAAGGAAGTGCAAATGATATGTGGAACAAGACGTCCCAAGAGATTATTAAAGTGGCTAAAGAGACGTTGGGTGAATCTAGAGGTTTTGGACCTAGGGGTAAAGAATCGTGGTGGTGGAATGAAAGTGTTCAGAGCAAAGTTAGAGTAAAAAAGGAGTGTTTCAAGGAGTGGTCTAGGTGTAGAAATTCTGAAACTTGGGATAAGTATAAGATAGCTAGAAATGAAACCAAAAAGGCGGTGAGTGAGGCAAGAGCCCAAGCTTTTGACGGACTATACCAAGCTCTAGGAACCAGGGACGTAGAAAGATCTATATATAGGCTTGCTAAGGGTAGAGAAAGGAAGACTAGAGATTTGGATCACGTAAAGTGTGTTAAGGATGAAGAAGGCAAAGTCTTAGTGCATGAAAACGATATCAAGGAAAGGTGGAAGGTGTATTTCCACAACTTATTTAATGATGGATATGGATATGACTCTAGCAGTCTAGACACAAGAGAAGAGGACCGGAACTATAAGTATTATCGTCGGATTCAGAAACAAGAAGTAAAGGAAGCGTTGAAAAGAATGAGTAACGGTAAGGCGGTGGGGCCAGACAACATACCTATTGAAGTGTGGAAAACTCTTGGAGATAGAGGTCTTGAGTGGCTCACCAAACTCTTTAATGAAATTATGAGGTCAAAACGCATGCCGGAAGAATGGAGGAGAAGCACGTTAGTGCCAATCTATAAGAACAAGGGGGATATACAAAATTGCGCAAATTATAGGGGAATCAAGCTCATGAGTCATACCATGAAATTATGGGAAAGAGTGATCGAACGGAGATTAAGAAAGGAGACTCAAGTTACTGAGAATCAATTTGGTTTCATGCCGGGAAGGTCGACCATGGAAGCGATTTATTTATTACGGCGGGTGATGGAGCAATATCGCATGGACCAACAAGACTTGCACTTGATTTTTATTGACTTGGAGAAAGCGTATGATAGAATGCCTAGAGAGATTTTGTGGAAAGCTCTAGAGAAGAAAGGGGTTAGGGTTGCATATATTCGAGCTATCCAAGATATGTATGATAGGGTATCGACTAGTGTTAGGACACAGGGTGGAGAGTCAGACGATTTTCCCATCACAATTGGTTTGCATCAAGGGTCAACCCTTAGCCCCTACCTTTTTACCTTAATTCTGGATGTCCTCACGGAATAAATCCAAGAGATAGCGCCGAGATGCATGCTTTTTGCAGATGACATAGTCCTCCTTGGAGAGTCGAGGGAGGAGTTGAATGAGAGGTTGGAAACTTGGAGACGAGCTCTAGAAACACATGGCTTTCGCCTAAGCAGAAGCAAATCGGAGTATATGGAATGTAAGTTCAACAAAAGTAGGAGGGTATCTAACTCAGAGGTGAAAATAGGAGACCATATTATCCCTCAAGTCACACGGTTTAAATATCTTGGGTCTGTAATACAGGATGATGGAGAAATTGAAGGGGACGTGAATCATCGCATTCAAGCAGGATGGATGAAATGGAGAAAAGCATCGGGGGTGTTATGTGATGCAAAGGTACCGATCAAGCTAAAGGGAAAGTTTTATCGGACTGCGGTAAGACCGGCGATTTTGTACGGAACAGAATGTTGGGCGGTCAAGAGCCAACATGAGACTAAAGTAGGTGTAGCGGAGATGAGGATGTTGCGGTGGATGTGTGGTAAGACTCGACAGGATAAAATTAGAAACGGAGCTATTAGAGAGAGGGTTGGAGTAGCGCCTATTGTAGAGAAGATCGTGGAAAATAGACTTAGGTGGTTTGGGCATGTAGAGAGAAGACCGGTAGACTCTGTAGTGAGGAGAGTAGACCAGATGGAGAGAAGGCAAACAATTCGAGGCAGAGGAAGACCCAAAAAGACTATAAGAGAGGTTATCAAGAAGGATCTCGAACTTAATGATTTGGATAGAAGTATGGTACTTGATAGAACATTATGACGGAAGTTGATCCATGTAGCCGACCCCACCTAGTGGGATAAGGCGTTGTTGTTGTTGTTGTTGTTGTTGTTGTATAAGGGATACCCAACTCAAATATACAGGTAGTATCCTTTTTACCAGGTATGTAGACAATTCATAAAATGAGAGAGAAAAACCTATCATTCTTGGCATTTAACCATGACTGAAATATGAATTTTATCAGGTCTATGACGTTTTCGGCATTTACTGTTTCACTTTTGAAAACTGTTGGTTTTGTATGACCATAAAGTCCATACTCACCAGGCACTTTTGAATGTTTTCTTGTACATGTTTGCATATTTGTTCTCTCCTCTTTCTTTGTCCTTTTTGGTTCCCATGGGTTTTTCTTTGGAACTTAGTCTCTTTTTTTATTTATTTCATAGATGTATGTATAGCCTTCAATTTATTTTCATACTCACATCATTATCAAATTATCGAGTTAATTCAATAATTCTTATAAGTATATGAGTTCACTCACCTTCTATAAATTGACTCGTATGCAAATTCTCTTTTTACTATACTTGGTGCAAATTTGATAAACAATCGAGTTTACCATCAAGTCAACAAATTAAAAAAAAAAATAGATCAAAATACAAGTCATTTTGGGTTATTTTCTGCCCATTTAGAATTCAACATACATTCATGTCGTTCTTGAATCAAAAAACTCTTGTCTCTAACAACATCAAACCTTCATTTCCCAATAACATAAAACCCTAATGTTCTATAACTACTATCACTTCTACAAGATATTATAGTATTAATGTATTACTAGACATAATTATTTAAATATTGTAGAATTTATAGTTTATTGTTTTATTTTATTTTATTATGTTATTGAAATGTTTAATTATATGTTATTTATAAGTATTTTATTAATTTTTATATAAAGTAAACTTTTATAAAATTACGAGTCAAGTATATGAAGTTCACATGTCTACATAAACTTTCAAATTTGATAGCATCTCCAAGACATTGGTTAGATTAATTCTCGTTTAATTTTGTCATCTTTTTGTTTTTGGAAAACCTATCAATTTATTCTTGGTGCATTAATAGAAATACTCAAATAAGGTTCAATGAATCTTCGATTGTGTCAGCAAAAAAGAAAAATGAATCTTCGATTGTACCGGTTATAACATCTATACATTTTTTTCGAAGGATAATTATTTTATAGCAAAACAGGTAGAAATAATAATTCCTTCTAAATTTTCTTTCTAAATTTCTATTAATCCTTATTCTTAGAGAAGAAAGTATTGAATATCTTTCATATTTCTAAGATATAGAGTACGTTTACTTTTACATTTAGTACCTGCAAAATATTTTAGTAGGATGATATAAAAGTTAAAGTATCAATAAGGAGAGATGGGGGGATTGTCCATCCAACACTAATGTATTACATTTTAATCATATTTATTACTTTTTCTTTGCATAATTTTTAGGACATTTAAGCATGTTTTCTATGGAAATTACATTTTTTTTCAACTTTTTAGCTTATTTTATTATTTTCTATGGAAGAAGGAAAAATCTCAAGCCTTGAAAAAAATATAGCAGGAAACAAGTTTTATGTTTTATTTTGTCTAAGGACTTGAGTTAGGAACGCTTTAATTCTAATTTATATTTTGGTCCTACTTAAATATTCTTTGGAATTAAGCTATACTTAAAAAATGTAAGACAATTTGAATTTTCTGTTTTCAATTTGTCTTATTTTCGGATATGTATGCAACAAACAGTAAAAATAAAATAAAAACAGAACAATTAAAAATAATACTTTTACTATTTTCTATACAATATTTTTAACATGAGAAAAAATAAAAACAAAATAAAAAAGAACATTTTCTCAAACTAATCAAACGTAAGAAAAGAACTTTAGGACAACACAATTATAAATTGATGACCTACTCAAGTACTCAGACCATAGTCATATCATACCTATTATCGTAAGTTACTCAATTAAGTTTGACTAGAAATGATAAAATTGCCTAATATTTTGTAAGACTAATCAGAATATCATCCATCTTTGCACATGAGGATTGGAAAATTTCTACTATTTCAATTCAATACCTACAATGGCCTTAAGGCAAAAATTTCTACAATTAAGATTGATCCATAAACACTTTC